>NW_021632821.1:0-74081 GCF_004799145.2 Neltuma alba | reverse complement strand
AACACGCGGATTAATTCTAGTTAATCCTAAACAAAAAATAATAACTTTCTTGCATGTAATATGAATTGCTAAAAACAATAATATTTTCGAAGCGTTTCAGCATGCTGACAAGTGTGAGTTTATTATATATATATATATATATATATATATATATTTATATATATCCATGTAGTTCTTTGGAGTATGAAATTCTCTTTCATGTCAATTTACCAACAAGACTTGGTTTTGAATCCCTTGAGACAATACATTTTACTCCTATACATTCTGATTGTGAAAAAAAAAAATGAGATAGGATTAGATATAAATTGGTCCTCTCTACATTTAAATAACTCGGTCTGAGATGAATAAGTGATTTTTTTTGTCTATAATTTGCTGCTCATTTTGGTTAAAATTCTTAATAGACGTGTTAGAAACAAAACTAATTAGGGACAGAAAAAAATGAGACAACAATTTCATCCCAAAGGCGGTCTTTAAACTCCCAACACCACAATTTCATCTCAAAACAAGGTAAATTTTCCTACATATTTGTTTCGTACACCATAAAAACACTTTTAAAATCATGGTTTGGTTTCTATCCAAACACTAGTCTTAATTAATGAATAGATTTCAAGGCCAAAAAAAATTTATTCAATAGATTAGATATGAAATTAAGTGTTTTCCTTGTTAGATTCTAATAAAATCATGAGATTGCTTTTCTTCTCTTTCCATCCTCTTCTCTCTCTGTTTTTTTTTTAAATTATTAGATCAATATTTTGAGGGTTAAGGTACACATATATCCATAAACTTTCCTCAAATATAAGACTGATACCATAAACAAATTTTAGATGTAAAAGTACCTGTAAAGATTTTAAAATAGAGTAAAAATGTCACCACCAACAACAAAGCATTATCCCACTAGGTGGGGTCAGCTACATGAATCACACGATGCCATTATACTTTGTCAATAACCCAGTTCTTAGATGTGTTGTTGATCAAGAGGTCTCATTCAATGATCTCGTTAAGTATTCTTCTCAGTCTTCGTTTGCTCCTTTTAATGAGACTTCATACTGTCTGATCTACTCTCCTCACTCCCGGGGCTTCCAATGGCCTTCTCTGTACATATCCAAACCACCTTAAGCGATATTCAATCAATTTCTCTTGGATAGGTGCCATACCGACTCTTATTCTGATATTTTCATTTCGAATATTATCTTTTCTTGTATGCCACACATCCATTTCAACATTTTCATTTCTACTATTTCAACTTTGTGCTCTTGTTTTCCTTTTATCGCCCAACATTCACTACCGCACTAACAGCATAGCTGGTCTTGTAGTAGTCCTATAAAATTTTCCCTTAAGCTTTTTAGGTACCTTCTTATCGCAAATAACTTCAGTAGCCTTCTTCCACTTAAACCAACCAGCTTGTATCCTATGAGACACATCTCCATTAATTTTACTATTCTCATGTACAATAAATCCTAGGTATTTAAACTTTGATACTTGAGGAATGATTTGATCCCCCATCTTCACCTCCAAATCACCATTACCTTGCCTGCCCCTAAAATTGCAAAGCATATATTCTGTTTTGTTTCTACTCAAGCAAAAACCTTTCGAATCCAAAGTCCTTCTCCATAACTCCAGTTTAGAGTTAATCTCTTCTTTTGATTCTGCTATAAGGACTATGCCATCCACGAAAAGCATGCATTTAGATTCTTTCTTGAATAAGCTCAGTTAGAATATCCAGAACAATATTAAACAAGTAAGAACTCAAAGAAGATCCCTGATGCAAGCCAATCTTAATGGGAAAGTCTTTTGTCTCACGTCCAAGTGTTCTTACACTAGTAGTTACCCCCTCATACATATCTTGTATGGCTTTGATATAAGCAATCTACATACCTTTCTTTTTCAAAGTCTTCCAAAATATTTCTCTTGGCACACGATCACAAGTTTTGTCCAAAGTAATAAAAATGATATGTAAGTGCTTTTTTTTTTACTCCTATATCTTTTCATTAACCTCCTTAGTAAATAGATGCTTCAGTTCTGAATCTCCCCGACAAAAATCTAAATTGGTTCTCTGAAATAAAAATTCCCAACCTCAACATATGCTCAATCACTTTTCCCGCAACTTTATTATATGGCTTATAAGTTTTATCCTTTTATAACTTGCATAGTTTTGAATATCTCCTTTATTCTTATAAATAGGAATTAAAATGCTTTTCTTCCATTCATCCAGCATATCCTTAGAGCGTAGAATTTTATTAAAAAGCTTAGTTAATCACAATTCACCCTTCTCGCCTAAACATTTCCAAACTTTAATAGGATATACTATTAGGCCCAACGACTTTACCATTGTCCATTTTTTAAGAGTTGTTTTAACCTCTCCAATGTAGATCCTGCAGTAAAAAGCCAACTTTTGATCATCTTCGCTAATTAGCAAGTCTTGTAAATTCTGAATCGCACATTTGCTTCCCTCATTAAACAACTTGTAAAAGTAAGCCTCACATCTGTCCTTAATATCACTATCAGTAACTAGAACTTTACCATCTTTATCCTTTATGCACTTCACTTGGTTCATATCTCTCTTTTTCCTCTCCTTTTGCTTCACAATCTTGTAAATATTTCTTTCCCCTGCCTTTGTTCCTAACTCCTTATAACACTCCTTATAAGCTTTAATACGTGCTTCGCTCATTGCTCTCTTCGTCTCTTTTTTAGCCAAACGATATTTTTCCCAATTTTCTACACTATTGCACAAATATATGGCCTTAAAACAATCTCTTTTCTATCTGACTTTCTCTTACATACTCTTATCCTACCACCAAGTCTCCTTATCCCTCTTACCATGACCTCTGGATTCTCCTAAAATTGGTTTAGCAGCCATACGAACCCTTCGTAGCCATCTCTTCCCACATAATGTTCATGTTTCTCTACGACTCCCAGATCCCTTGCTCCGAATTTGAAAAAATCCTGCTTCTCACACTTTAACTGCCACCACTTGATCCTGGGATTTACCAGTTGATGATACTTTTATCTGATACCCTTAAAATGCACATCAAGAATAAGTACTCTATGTTGGGTAGTCAACTCATCCCTAGGAATCACTTTGCAATTAGTACACAGTCTTCTGTCCAGGTTCTTAATCAAAAAGAAATCAATATGTGATTTTGAGGCTTCACTCTTGTATGTGATTAAATGTTCCTCTCGCTTCTTAAAACAAGTGCTAACAACCTCTCGCTTCTTAAAACAAGTATTGACAATCTTGAGATTGTATGTAAGAGAAAAATCAAGATGGATTGTCCTTTATTGTTAAGGTTCTCAAAACCAAAACCCTTCTTACTCGATACCTTCTCCTTTGATTCTTCTCTCACCGAAACAACACCCTTCCCTTGGACATGGATCTCATCTCATCTCCTTGTTGATTTACCAATCTCCCCTAATTCTCCAGTCTCTTTTGCTCACAAGCCCTAGTCCCTCTAGCTTCAATAGCTTGTATACGTTTTCAGACCCCAAGTGGATCTCAATATTGGGGTCTCCTTTGTCTCTTGTCACCGATTGCTAGGAGATGTCGAAGAACCAAGGAACAAAAAACCGAACCGGATATTGAACCGGTCGAGATAGTTGGTTAAGGGTCAATGGTCGGATTAGGGTCGGACTGGCCGTATTAAAATAATATAATTTAATTGGCAATAATAAAATAAAATAACATAACATTCATAAATAATAATCACTCAATAAAATACAAAAAACTACAAAAATCATTTAAATGTTTAATTGTACCAAATTAACATTAATAAATAGAATCCAAGAAGCTTTGGGATCTAATTAATTCCAAGCAGGGAAGCTTCTGTTGATTAATTATTTATTTGATGAAATAATTTATTCTATTTTAGAAAGCTTTTTGAATTTTCTGGCCATCATCTATAGACCTTGTGATTCAAGAAATTGGTTTAACATTTATGAAGGCATACAGCTCAACCGACACAAATACATAAAATATTATCTTAGATTAATTCATGAAAATTTTACCTTTAGTTATCTTCAATTATAAAAATCAAAGAACTTAAATATAGAGTATCGATGTATTGAATATATGGGTAATTCTGATTAGTTAGAGACTTGTGATTGCAACAAAAAAAAAACAGAAAAAGAAAAGAAAAGAACACAGCACCACAACTTCCAGTAATTGATTGAGCTACATTTGGTGTTTTAGATCCCACGCTGCACTCTAGGTGTGAATGCCTTTTGATTCTATTATACTCAAAGTATTTCAGATCCTACATAATAGTAATTCCAGCAACCTAAAGCATATTTAACTGAATGAAAACAACAGCATAGAAGCAAAAAAAGAACTGCAAATCTGCGACCGTGAAGAACAAGGCGACATGCGACGACTTGCGACGAGATCGAAGAAGAGAAAAATAGAACAGCGATTAAAGGATTTGTGTAAAACCCTTTACCTCAAAACATTATAAACTCGTCGTAAAATCACTACTTGGTAGAAAAGGAAAGCTGTTAACATGAACTACCATAGTAGAAAGAAATTTGCATATTTTTAGAAATTGACTTTCAAACTTGGGTCAAACCCAAACTCCGTTGCATGCAACTAAAAATCATTCATTAACATCTACTGGGCCTCCGAGCCTCCGGCCTAGGTAACAAAAGACATCATATCAGCCCATCCAAATGGTTTTCAACAATCAGGCCGGGTAATCAAAATATTTCAAAAGGGGTCCTAGATGTGGCAATATATACTAGCCATACATATACAAGGGCTAGAGACCTAAAGCTAACCAAGCTCAAGCCTCTGTGTCTCTTCCCGATGACACACGCCTAGAATCTTCACCTGAAAACATTGTAAACCACGGGGTGAGACAAACGTCCCAGTAACCAATCTTTCCAATTCAAGGTACTACTAAATAGGTGCTCGTGAGGTATCAAGTGGGGCAGTTCACAAGTAATATGATAAATGATAGCCATACAAGTCATGCAAGTGCAATGATGCAATCCCATCAACCATATCCCTCACTTTGGAGGATTTTCAAGAGCCGAACCTGGCCTATCCCTCACTATGGGGGACGTAAGGAGCCATAGAAGGCCTATCCCTCACTCTGGGGGACGTAGGGAGCCATAGAAGGCCTATCCCTCACTCTGAGGGACGTAGGGAGCCAAAAGGCCAATCCCTCACTATGGGGGACGTAAAGAGCCAACCATCATGCATTAATGGAGGCCTTACCACGTGGTAGTAACAATCAAAACTCTCACCAATTCCCAATTCATGCATCATGCTCAAACCGTAATCAAATAGTAAATAATCATTTCACAATTAACTTCTTTCAGTGGCCTATCTTTCACAAGTTCCAGATTCAATCAATATCAGTTTAAATCCCACAAGACGGTTTTCCTTTTTAATATACAAAATACACTTTAAACACAGTTGTTACTCGGAGCACAAAACATAAATCCACTCACAATACCACAAAAGCATGTACAAAGGATTGGAAAGTGGTTACCTCTCGCCTGAGTAAGGAATAACAAACCAACAATACGGCCCCGTGCACCAACAATGCTCACAACGGGTCTACACAAACACACAACCATCATGTATTAGCTTTCAACTAATAATGTGGCCAAAACAACATTTGGGGACACAAAATTCCTAACTCCAACCAAACTCTACCTAACTCAAAAGGGTATAACCATCAAGGCAACACTCCAAGGTCATAAAATCCATTAAAACCTTAATTCCTTTCTAAACATCAATTAAAACTCATAACCTCAAGGACCCACTATAGGAATTCAACACTCAAACATCCCATTTGAACAATTGAAGTCTTAACAACATTCTAAACCGATTAAACATCTAATTTATCCCTCTTAACATAACCCAAATCACAAAACTCAAAATCAACCTCCACATTATCATTCTCAATCACAAACCTCCCATTTTCATAAACCCTAATTTCAAAAACTCAAGGTTCTTCAAATCCAAGAAAACTACACCGATTAAATACTTAGACTAATCCAAAGCAATCAATTAAACTCAAAACAATCGGTCAAAAACCTCAATTCCATAACAACATAGAAAACTCTAGGGCTTCACCATAAATCCTCAAAAATTCCAAGAAAGAAAGTAGATTAGAGGTTAAATTCACTTACTTGAGGTAATGGATCCTTAGAAACACCTTTCCCAAGCCACAACACCGAAACCCTAGCAAAGCTTCTCTCTCCTCCTTCAGATTTTCTAATTTTCGCACATCTGACCCCTCTAGCGACTATATAGATTCGACACCTTTTGCCACGGCAAACCCAGAACTTCGCCGCGGCGAACTAATCCCGAGAGGGATTACTCGCCTGAAAACCTGACTTCACCGCGGCGAACTTCGCCGCGGCGAAAGCTTCCCAAGAGGAAACTCTCGCTTGCGCAGAAAACCTTCCCAAGAGGGAAACCTGAATTGTGCAATTGTGCAATTGCACACAGCAGATGATATGTTGCACTTGCGTGCAATTGCACAATTCAGGTCCTTCTGCACAATTAAATTTTCAAATGGGTATTTTGCACCAATTTTCCCTAATTTATTTCTGTTGTTTCTCTTTTCAGCATTTCCCAAACTTAGGAGTAATGAACCTAACTACCTCAAAGCATATGATTGAGCTTCCAAATCAGTCTCAAGCCCCCAATATGAGTATGATATATCTTGATGAATGTGAGAATTTGACTCAAATTTATTCTTCAAGTAGCTTGAACAAGCTTTCCCATTTATCCATACGAGAATGCAAAGACCTAAGACATATAAACATTGTGGCAATATTAAGGAGACAAGTTCAGGGTTAGTAGCTGTCTACTATTTTCTGGATCTTAGCAACTCATTATTCCATAAATTGACTGTGAAGCTCTTCGTCTCAAATGACAGCAATATTTTCTCTGGGTTTTGGGTTAAACTTGTGTCAGTATTATTGTCAGAGATATTATTAGAAGATCAGCGCTTGAAAAATATGGAGAGTTCAAAGTTGAAATTGTCATCTTTACTTCCATTTGTTACTTCACTTCGCTGGTTAGACCTTACTGAGTTTGGCAATTTCATCGAACGTTTCAACTTTCTTTCTGAACATGCAGAGCTTAAGAATATGCTTTCAAAAGATGTAGTCAATGAACTCAGAGCAATGGTGAGAAAGCCATTATTGGAGCTTGAAGAAAAGACAATAACAGAAGAGGCAATTATAGATTATAACTCTTATCGTGGAAAGAGGAAGCCATTATTGGAGATTGAAGGAGAGATAATGACAGAAATGGAATGTTATTGTAGCAGTACTACAAGTAATAGATTATTAACCAGAAGAGTTCCTAATAACATCACAGGCTGGCCATTGTTCACACAAGTGACATTACAGAGAAGTGAGATTACTGGTACTCAAGTTCAGGACATTCCGGGGATTTCAATGTTGAAATCACTGGCAGGATCTAGTTGTTGCAAAAGGATTAAACCTATTATAGATATAAGAACCTCACTGGATAAAGAAGCAATAATATGGGGTGGCAATGATGATGATATTGCAGCAGCAGAAACAAAATGGGACATGCCTAGTTTTAGTATCGACATATGGCAAGAGTTGGCTGGAGATTTCTTTGTTCATTTTCCCATTCATGTAGATCATGACTCCATTTTGTTCCTCCTATGGTTTTCAAGAAAAAGTATCAGCAGGTGATTGACTTTTGATGGTTTTCAATATGCATCGATGTGTAGATATTGGTTTTTGTACTCACGTATTATTGCAAGACATCGACTCTATTGTTTTGCTCTATCTTTGATTCCTTTTTTGTTAAATGTAGCGTATGTAATCATTTTGTGAATGTAATGTGTGTATATAAGTAGGAAAGATCTTGTTTCCAAGAGACAGTTTTGATCAATTAGTTAATTTATATTCGTTGGTTTCAAATAAAAGATGCTCATAGGAGAGATATACTTAATTCAAAAATATACGTGACTGTTCTAATTTTTCTAGCTCATTAGTTGAACTTTTCCATTTTGACCTCTTGATATTAAAATCTATGATACTCCCTTGTTTCTAGACCTATCTAACTAATAACTGGTTAAAGTTAAAAAAAAAAAAAAAGTGTGACTTTACATCAAATACCCTTTACAATAATTATGTGAATGAGAATTCTTGTTGATACAGTAGTATGTGTTACGTTGTACAACACTCCTTGTGCCATTAACTCATCATCTTCAACTTCCAATCTCATCTTCTCCTCACTATCATTATCCGCTTCTCTTCTGAACGCCGCGTTCTCTGCCAAGAATCACCATCGCAAGAATCAAATGATCACGCCTATGACAATAGTCTCCATAATAACAATCATAGGAATAATGCATTTTGAAATTCCCAGACTCGAATCTCTAACTTGTAAGGTTTGCTAACAAATGGAAGTAAAGAAGCCAACTGTCTCCCTACTATGTCTCACATTGAGGATCTTCACAATTGAAATATGATTTATAAGTTTAAGGACTCTACTGCCAAATAGATTAGTCTTTTGGAATAGACTCCCTTTATGAACTTGTGCTCGCGATGGTCCCCAATTTTGACATCACTGATATCTCTAACACGTTCAAATCGAACATCAGAGACAGTCCCTCCTGATACAAAGATCTTCATTGTCACCTGGAATGAACTTGTGAAGATCCATATAATAGTGCACAATATCATTGTCAGTGCAACTTCTCCCTTTAATAGTGCCACCGATGTTTATTCGCTTTGGCCCATCATCTCTAAGACGCAAATAGGTAAGCTTACTAGGACAGTTTGAAGAATGGATTTGATCCAAACTTACACAGCCATCAATATTTAAGCATTCAAGATCTGGGGGCTTGAGACATATAGGAGTACGTACTTGATCTCCTTTCCAAAGTTGCCTTATATGACTACTAGGAATTTGAAGCTCAACAAGATTCTCCACACAAGAAGCTTAATGGCACATATGGTGAAGGATATTCTTCCCAACTAACAACCTTGAATTAGTTCACCTGGAAGATAACTCATGTCTTTACCCATAAGCAACTTTGAAGGCCCTCTCCCATCAGACCAATAAAATTTTAGAAATATTAAATTATGCATCTTTCGAAGGTCATTAATTGTCAATGGAATCCTTTTTATCTTGCTCATGTCCAATGACAAGCATCGAATAGACTCAGTCACCTAGTAAGCAAGTCAAAGGAAAAAAGAAAGAACAACGATTATTACATAAAAATTACCAAAATACCATAGAAAATGAGATAAAATAGTAATAGACAGATTAAATTATTACCTTGTTACAAATGAAAAAATCATAGATGTCCCTATGACTTCGCAGTCGAACAGAGCCTTTAGGATTAGAAAATGACTGTTGTCTAGCAATTTCAACGCCCATGTCCCTCACAAGATTATGCATTTCAATATAGCCATTGTGATCAAATGAAGTGAGGGATCTGTCTTTAAGAACATTTACGTCAATATCTACAGAAGAGCCATATAATTGTCCTATTAGGTCCAAAGAAACATCAACTTTTTCCTTGATGAAAAATGCTATGTCAAGAAACATATTCTTCTGGTCCCTATCAAGTCCATCAAAACTCAATTTCAGAACATCAATAATGTAATTGGGTGGAGTTTCTTCTATTTTTTCCAAAGAACTTTCCCATTCTTCTTTTCCTCTGCCCTGAAGAAAAGAACCCAACTTTACAAGGGCAAAAGGATTTCCTTGACAATAATCCACTACTGATTTTGATAGCTCCACATAACTTTTAAATGGCTCATTTTGCTTGAATGCTTTCAAACTAAAAAGATGAAGGGCGTCATGGAAATCCAATCTTGGGACAGAGTATATTGAAAATGCAAAAGCATTTTGAAGTACTTGCATGTCTCTTGATGTGAGAATAATTCTACTTCCTTCTCCAAACCAATGATACACTTTAGTTAAATCCTCAGCTGGTATTGAATTGTCCACATCATCAAGTATCAGAAGAATTTTTTTGCGTCGAAGCCTATTTCTTACAAAAGTGGATTTTATGTCAAAGACATTAATGTCCTCATCTTTTATTAATTCTTTGAGACATTCTTGTTGTAATCTGTCAAACCCAATTATTCCTTGTTGTTTTCTTACATTTTCAACAAAGGAGAGAGCGTTAAACTGTGCTTTCAACTTGTGGAATACAGCTCTAGCAAGAGTAGTCTTACCCATACCTCCCATACCCCATATTCCCACAATGCGAGCTTCATCGAGTAGCTCTTCAATTTTCTGGATTTGATGACTAATCCCAACTAATCCTTCTAGATGAAAGGACGGCTTGCTATTCAATTTGCTCAGAATATCTTTCACAATCTTTTTGATGAGTTTGGGTTCAGTCCTAGCATCAATATAAATTAAAAGAATGATCATGTTTAATGCCCAAAGAAAGAAAATATAAGTGATGAATGAGTAGAAGCTGCTACCTGAAATTCTTTGAATCCCATCCAGAGAGATTTGTTGATTGGTTCAAAGCTTTTTTCCACTCCTGCACTTTTTCTTCGTTGTGCTTAAATCTTTGCTTAAGCTTAGCAAATCCATCTCCAAAACTCCCTTCTTGTTTGCGAATATTTGATGGATCAACGTGGTAGAAAATAGGTATGACATCCCTTTTGTATTTATCCCGACATTTCATAATATGAACGAGTTCATCCATACACCATGTTGAAGAGGCATAATCTTTAGAGAAAATAATCAAAGATATCTCTGATTCCTCTATTGTTTCCAAAAGAATTGGTGAGATGTTATCTCCTTTGTGGAGCTTGTGATCCATAAAAGTATGAATGTTTGCATCGCAAAGTGCTTCATAGAGATAACTTGTGAAGTTGTCATGCGTGTCTTCCCCTCTAAAGTTAAGAAAGACGTCATACTTGGTTGCAAGAGGAGCATCAATGATATGAGAAGGAGAAGAAACTGTGGGAATCGGATCATCAACAACATCCTTACCACTACAGATGGAAAGAAATCATGAATAATATTGCACTAACAGAAAAACCGAACAAAGAGAAATTGCTATAGAGGATGTTACCTATCATCAACAGAAATAGGATGGGTAGCATGAAGTGGAGAGATTAATCTGATAGCTTTAGAAATTGCTATTGCCAGCAAAATCAATACAGCTTCTATGAGCATTAAAACAATGGTTGCATCCATGTCACAGTAATTCCTTGCTTCAACCTCAGACTAATCCTTGTTTTTTGGCTTTACCTTCTCATGAGGTGCTATGGTTTGGCTCTTGGTTCACGTGATGATAAACAGATCTAACAAAAATATTCAGCAAGTGCACAATACACAATATCTTAGGTATCGTTATCCTAATATGTTATAGCATCTTCTGAAGACGCGGATCTAATACTATTGGGCTTCACTGATGACCTTGGTTATTGGACTTCCATTAGGCTATTCTGTTAACAAAACCAAAACAATAGACCAGCGTCCAGGGGTCTGAACTGTGAAGTGAAATATAAAATTCGTAAAACAGCTTGTTGAACTATTGAGGTTGAGGGACCTAACAGTACGGAAAAGGGTATGAAACCGTTTTCTTTTCCAAGGGAGCAAAATTTCCAGAGAGGCATCCGCCGACCAGAAATAAAAATGACTAAGAATTCACCGAACAATGGGTACTCCTAATTCAATGTAGTTTATGAGGATTATACAACATACACGTAGTAAATATAGCATTCAGATCTCACGTGTTTATGTTCCATTAGATACGAGTAAAAGCAGACGACTGCAAGATAAAGATTTAACACTAGAAGAAGAAACTAGCAGGAGTTTTGCACAATTCGTAGGTAAAATAGGAGATGGATGGGATGAAGCAAGTGAATGAAAGAAGAGAAATGCGTTAGGCAGTACTAACCTGGATCTGGAGGAAGCAGAAGAAATAGCTCACAAAGATAGCAAAAATGGCGGCACCGGGATCTGCAGCTTCCTCCTGATCTTCAAAGAGATCAACAGTTGAATTTCTTCGAAGCAAGAGTCTGCGCGTAGCGTTGCCGTGTAAATTCTAGCTTTTTTCTTCATCCAGTCCACACATCTTCCACTTTGGAAAATAATACTCCTCCTGTCCTTAATATAAGACCCATTTAATTAATTTGATTAGATTAAAGAAATTAGGTAAGTTAGTTAATTATAAGAAATGTGACACATTTTTCCTAAA
Organism: Neltuma alba; assembly: GCF_004799145.2. Classification (NCBI taxonomy): domain Eukaryota; kingdom Viridiplantae; phylum Streptophyta; class Magnoliopsida; order Fabales; family Fabaceae; genus Neltuma; species Neltuma alba. Next base: position 61,908 of record NW_021632821.1, on the reverse strand, counting down.
ACACCATAATCATCTTTTTTAATACCCCCTCTTCCTCTTCTACTTAGTTATGGTTGAGGAGTATCTATAGGGGTAATTTAGCGAAAATTGATAAATATGAAAAATGGGTCATATATTTAGGACCAAAACCAACTCAACAATTGGGTCTTATATTAAGGACCGGAAGAGTAGTAACATATTGTTAGGTAATTAATTTATTGTCAAAAAAAGTTTATTAGTATCGACAACAGCCTGCTGTTAGTTACTCCCTCCGTTCCTTATTATAAGAGACGAATAACCGAATTACGTTGATCAAAAAAACAGTTAAAATTAGTTAAGAACAATTAATGTGTAAAAAGTATAATTTTTTTTTCAAAAATGCCCTCATTAATAAGGAGAGAGAGCATGAAAGAGAACAATAGTAAATTCTTAAAAGAAAGAGAAGTGGGAAGGAGAGAGAGTGTGAGTTGGAGACAATAAATATGGGTAAAATAGGAAATCAACACAAAAAAGTAGAGACAACTTTTAAGTGTCTCTTATATTTAGGAACATGCTATAAACATCAAATGTCTCTTATAATAAGGAACGGAGGAGTACTATTGAAGAAAGGATTTAAAGACAAAAATAACAATTGATAAAACAATTCCAAAAAAAAAAAAATGAAGTCAAGTTAGGCTGCATAAAAAACCATGGAAGGCTTATTGCAGTTCTTTGTTCTCTACATGTTGAGAGATTCTCTATATGCTGAGAGATTCAGTACTTTAGTTTTTAAATTTTTTTCCTCTAAACATAGGCCTCCCTCTATTAAATGTAATCATATTTAAGATATTATTAGATACTAAATATAAATATCTTTCTCAGCGGAGATTTGAAGTTACAAAGGGATTAATCCTTTTCACTTTGTTAACCTTTCATGGAGTGTTGTTAGTTTGGGCCAATGGCCCACATATAACCTTTAATCTCAACTCAAATGGCATCTTAACTGATTTAATTTTTTTTTTTGGAACTGACCTTAACTGATTTAACCATCCCACTAATTTCATAACATTGCATTATCCTACTGATATCAGACCCCACACACACACAGATCAAATGCATTTCCAAAATGTTGTTCAACTAACAATTTTTTTTTGGCTAAGTACTCCTCTGGTCCTTAATATAGGACCTAATTGTTGAGTTGGTTTTGATCCTAAATATAAGACCCATTTCTTATATTTATCAATTTTTTCTAAATTACCCCTATAGATACTTCCTCAACCATAATCAAGTAGAAGAGGAAGAGGGGGTATTAAGAAAGATGATTATGGTATTTTAGGAAGAACGTGTCACATTTCTTATAATTAACTAACTTACCTAACTTCCTTAATATAATCAAATTAGTTAAATGGGTCTTATATTAAGAACCGGAGGAGTATATGCATTTTGATGTTTGTGTATGGCCTGATAATTCATATGCTACTTCAATACTTAAGTCCTACATTGTTTGGTGTACATATTTTATAATTAAATATGTGTAGATTTTAAGATATATTATATTAATAAATTTATAAATATTTATAGCTATTTAATTTATTTTATATATTGTTCTCCGTAAATTTAATTGTTAGGTAGAATAGAATTTAGATAGAAATTTTATTCATATTCTCTCATTTTGTACAAGAAACATGACAAATGGAGTAGGGAAAAAAGTATTCAAAGAAAAGAAATTAAAAAAAAAAACAGAGAGATAACAGGCAAGAAGCGTGGATGCGGCAGCCGTAGGAGAAGGAAAAAATAAATGAATTTTAAAAAGGGAGAATTACATTTAAGTCCCACATAAGAGAAATAATCACTACAAAGTCCCAAGTAATAATCTGAGCAGCCTGTAATAACAAGTCCTACAGTGAGAATAACAACCTCTGGGACTTGTTTTTTAATTACTTGGGACCTCATTGTAATTCTCCCTTTTAAAAAAGTCAATTATTATCTGAGCAAGACTTCATTTACGGTATAAAAATAGGGAAAATTTCATTGTACACCCTTTGTAGCAAATTTATATGAGATTTCCTTCAAAAGTTTCTGAAATTTCACTCCAACCCCCGGACCAAAATGAAATTAAATTTTTATAAGTAAAATGACATTTTTGCCCCTTGCTTGTTTTCCATTTTTCCCCTTAAATAAAGGGCCACTGTTGCTGTGGTGGGAGCTCTAGACACCGATGATTGATTGGATCTCTAATCAATCCACTGGTGGTCGAAGCTCCAATGGCTGAAAATATGTTTGTTGTTAATTGCCTTATTTTTGGTGTAAATACCCTTATTTTACTTGTTAATGCAAATATTAACACTTGCATTATGGGAGTTGTTAATTTTCTTATATTTGTTGTTAATCGCCTTATTTTTATTGTAAATATGTTCATTATATTTGTTAATGCTGACATTGACACTTGTATTTATATGAGTAGTTAATTCCCCTATATTTGTTGCTAATCTCCTTAACAAGTGGAATAAAGGGATTTACGACAAAAATTTGGTGACAAATAACAAATATAAAGGATTTAACAACACCTTTGAATGCGAATGTCTAGATATACATTAACAAGTCCAATAAACAAATTTACAACAAAAATAAGATGGTTAACAAAAAAAATAAGGGAATTAACAACTCCCATAAATGTAAATGTCTAGATCTACATTAACAAGTGGAATAAGAGAGTTTATAACAAAAATAAGGTTCTTAACAAGAAACATAAGGGAATTAACAACTCTTATAAATGCAAATATCTAGCTCCGCATTAACAAACAAAATAAGTGGATTTGTAACAAAAATAAGGTGATTAACATAAACATAAGTGAATTAACAACTCCCATAAATGCAAGTGTCAATATCTGCACTAACAATTGAAATAAGGAGATTTACAATAAAAATGAGGTGATTAACAACAAATATAATCAAATTAACAACTCTCACAATACAAGTATCAATGTTTGTATTAATAAATGAAATAAGGGAATTTATAACAAAAATAAGATGATTAAAAACAAACATATTTTTCGGTCACTGGAGCTTCGACCACTAGCGGACAGAGATCCAGTCGATTGTCGGCTTATGGAGGTTCGGCCAGTAGTCAAAGCTCCGGCGATGGGCCTTTTAATTGAAAGAACAAAAGAAAAGAAAAACAATCAAATGGCATATATGTATTTTCACCTATAAAATTTAATTTCATGTTGGTCCAATGGGTGCAGTAAAATTTCAGAATCTTTTGGAGGGAATATGATATTAATTTGCTAAAGAGGGGTTGCAGTGAAATTTTCTCATAAAAATATAAACCACACTTTTTTATATTAAATGGACAAATTCGTTGACCACGGCTTATTCTACTTGTAACAATACACGACTTATAAGACCAACTAACGCACAGGAAACAATCAAGTTTTGTTTCAAGGATTAAAGTGGTAAGTTCAAACAATCAAAATAGAAGTTATTTGAGAAAATTATTACTAACATGTTCTATCTCATATATAACAAAAAATAGTTGTTAAATAAACAGAGGTAGGAAGAGTAATACTCCCTTGATCTTTGATAGAAGATATATCTAACTAATTTAATTATATTAATGAAATTAGTTAAATTAGTTAATACGATTTTTTTTTTCTAAAACGCCCTAATCATCTTTCTCAATTCTTTCATTCTCTCTTACTTGATTAAAGGACACCAATAAAGACACTCTGGAAAAAATAGATAAATATGAAAACTAAATTTTATATTCATCGTAAAGATTAACTCCCCAATTAAGTCATATATTAAGGACCGGAAGAGCATTATATAATATTACGGAAAACACATATGGCAATAATTAATGATAAGTAAGCATAATTATTAGTACTATTTAACCTAAAATGATTTAACTTTGAACCACATAAAACATTTTTTTCTCACACAAAAATATTCAAAACATAATTGTTTGAAGGGCTTTATGTCAAACAGTTGTTTGGTCAATGGCTATGCCCCATGTTCCGTTATCAAAAAGAAAGATTTTGGCAAAACCATATAGAAATATAACGTATGTCAAATTTATTGACTTTGAAAATTAAATACACATAATATCTTTGGTCAATGGGCTTTACAATGCATTGTTCTTGTCTCAGTACGCGGCAAGGTGGTACGACAGAGAAAAGAGCATGGGAAAGCGTATGAATTGGGTAAGGGGATTCTATGACTACATGACTCCTTATGCTTCAAGCATATGTGAATTATAGAGAACTTGGTCTGGGGATGGAACAATTCAATGGAACAAGCTTCCTGAGGTCAAGCACTTGGGGATTCACGTAGTTTAATAAGGATAATTTTATAAGGATGGTCAAAGTGAAGTCTAAGGTTGATCCAAGTAATTTCTTCAGGCATGAGCAGAGTATCCCTCCATCTCCATTATTGGAAAGTAACAAGGATTAAACAAGTGAAAATCTTTATTGCAATTTATTTCATATTGTTTGTGTGTATGCATATGCTTCAAGCATTATGCAAAATAAATTATTGGCATTCTAAAAAAGGTGTATCACCATGATCATTCATGATTGTCGATCCATGTTTACTTAATTACTTTGATGATGATATTAATTCTTTAAACAATTGTCTGATTGAGGCTCCTTAATGTCGAATAGCATTGCACAAGAGGGATTTTCTTAAAATTGTCATTTATTTTTAGAGTAAAATATATTGACATCCCTTCAATTATGTCTTAATTATACAGACCTTCCCTCTATTTTAAAAATATATAGTTTCATCCAATCTCTTAACACAGTTAGAAATATTCTCAAAATAAATTTTATTTACCATTTTACCCCTTTCTAATAAATCACTACCTATATTATTATTTTTACCGTTACATAAATCTTATTTAGAGAAAAAGAAAGAAATAAGATGACTTTATTTTGTATTGCATATTTTGACTAAAATCATTAGAATAAAAAATTGTGTTTAATCCGGCCAAAAAAATTTATGTTTGATATATATTTTTAGCCATTTAAAAAATAAAATAAATAAATTTAAAAATATAATAAAAAATTAAAATTACAAATTTTTACAATAAATCCAAAATTAATTAATTTTATAATATATTAAAAAGTTTTAAAATTTATGTATTATAACTATTTTTTGTTGTATAAAGTTTTTTGGGAATATAAATGCTTAATTAATTCTAATGATAAAGAGGGGTATTTTGGTCCAGAAAAAGGTTTGAAAGTTAGACTAACGGTCAACTAACGGTTTGGGTAGATGGAAATGGAATCTTAAATATATAGGAGAAATTAGTGTAACATGTATTTTGATTTTGAGAGAGGTCCATATAAATTTTCAAAATACAAGGGAGGTTTGGGTAATTAAGGTAAAATTGAAGAGCTAGAGTATTTTACTCTTATTTTTATTGTATATGAACAACGTTTTATGGAATGGAATGCTAATTTTGCTTTTTAATATGTAATTCACGGAAGGCTTCCGCAATACTGGTGCTTTATAAATTACTTAATGTTGCTTCACAATTGCTGCGGGCTCTATTGTGTGCGTTACTCTCCATACGTGTATGACTTAACCAGAGAAACAATTTTCGTTGATAAAACTAGCATATATGATTTTTCATAATTTGTCATATGTAGAGTATCCTTTAACTTATAATACAAATTAAAACATGTATTTCCCAAATCTTGACTACATAGAGTTTGCAAAATGGATATTTGTCAATTTTGAAATCACAAGCAGAATCTGATTACTGCAAAAGGATTCATCAGACTCTGATACATGTTACACAGTATCTGAATATCAATAAGCATCACAAAAGAGCGCCAACAGTTAAACTCCTCTCGGAAACACAATCCCAGCCCGCTGTACTATATATTCATTCACATTTCCATGCCCATCACAATTCTCAAACCAGACACCTCACTTTTATTCAATAAACCTATTAGGCCCTATGCTATGGCAAAGTTGAGTCTTGAGAAAGACCTGGGAAAAGAATGTCGATTATTCTCTGAGATTCCTCAGGAAGTTGTGCGTGTGGCAAGAGATGAAGAGGCGCAGATGATCTGGAGAGACACGGGTTGAGGATGTTAGTTTTGTGTTGGTTTTGTCTTTTCTTGTTCTAGGCCCTGGGCCTCCATACTACCCAAAAAAAAAAACCTATTAGGCCCCAACCTAGGCCGAACAATAGTAGAATATCCATCGATGGATAGAATATAGGGAGAATCACTGCAAGATCAAGCCAAGGAAGCTATTTACCGAAAAGTCTTAGAAAATGTTTAAACTACTAAAAAGTCCCTTGGGACATAAAAGTAATAGGTGAAAATAATGCAGTTATTATTATGTTCTCACTTGTCAATGCCTGACCTTCATATGTCAATTGTTGGATAGTCACTTGTCAATTTCTGGACCATCAGTTGTCACTTGTCAATTTCTGGACCATCAGTTGTCAATAGTTGCTTGCGTCATGAGAGTTGTTTAATATGCACATACCGAGCCAGTTGTCAATCCCAGAACCCACACTTGTCAATTGTTGGACAATTACTTGCCAATGTCTCGGCCTTGAGTTGTCATGTTTGGTTAGTTAATTAGAATTTATACTTAGTTATATTTTGATGTGCAGTAGCTTGTCAATTTTTTTTTTCTCTCACTTGTCAATGCAATATCATATTGACAGAACATATTGTCATTGCATGAACTCTCACTTGTCAATAGTTGAGTTTACAGATCTAATTGTCAATGCCAAGACCATCACTTGTTAATGCTTGGTTCCTTACTTGTCAATGAGGATAGAATGATCATTGCATTATTTTCAGCTCTCACCCTCATGTCTCAAAGAACTTTTTAATTGTTTAAATATCTTTTGGGACTTTTCAGTAAACATTTTTCTTGACTAGGACAGTGATTTTCCCTTAAATATATTTAGCCACAATTAGAGTCGGTAACATAGGTTGAGCCACCTAAAAATGGCAGCTTAAGGCTTGGTCAAATGCCACCTTTTCAAGGGGACAGATTCTTCCAACCCGTGACGCTTGACCTACTGGTTCGCCCGCATTGTCGGCTATAACCATAATAAAATGCTTTCAAAATTAAATCTCGAGGAATATTCTTATTTAATGGCTCCCGATAATTCATCAATTCCTTGGGAGTGATGCTGCTGTGATACCTTGTTAATGTAACACTGTTATTACTATCATAATATTCCGTTGACGTGGTCGTAGTTGCCATCGTTGTCGCCATAGCCGCCACTTGTGTTGTAAGTGGTAGGTCATTATCTGTGGCAAGGGAGTAAAAAGGATCGGTATAATGCAGATGGTAGTTATAATGTTGGTTGAAATCATCAATTGCACTCTCCGACCATTCAACTCTCTTCACATATGGAAGTAAACACTCCAATCTCTGTCTCAATTCTGCATTCTCTTCCACGTGTTTAAATCCAACACCCGACATGATCTTGCCACGTACCTCGACCTTCATTGACAAATTATCGCAACCGTCCAAACTATAACTGCGAACAATCTCAAACCCTGATGGACTAAGCCCTTCCATTCTAAAAATGCCCTCAATGTCCATCTCCAATGGCCTACTATCTTGTATATATAGGGTCACATTCCTTCCCGAGACATCTGAAGAATAATGGATATGAGCCAAACTCACACAACCATCAAGACACAGCTTTTCAATCTTAGGGGTATGGCATAGATCTGGGATAGCAGTGAGATCTTTTGAATACTGTACATCCATTCTCCTTAGATTTGGAAAATGCTGAAAAGTAGAAAGCACTTTGCATTGTGAATGATTTAATCTGGTCAGTGTTTGATGCGATCTATGAAAAATGATAGTACATACCTGAGTCCCATTGCCCAGTTGTCGGATATTACTATTAGGTGTTCCAAGGATAACAAGATTCTCGGCACAGAAATGCAATGGTACATATGGTAGTGGATATTCTTCCCACCTAAAAAACCTTAATTCTTCTGGGAGATAATCCAAATGTCCAAAAAGGTTCAGCTTTGAAGGCTTTCTCCTTTGATCTGACTTGTAAATTCTAAGGAATATTAAATTGTGCATTTTTTGAAAATCACTAGACCTCCATTTAATCATTTTCATCTTGCTCATGTCTAATGACACGCATCGAACTGCCTCCACCGTCGCCTAGTAATAACAAGTTAAGGGAAACAACAGTTAAGTATATCTGCTTTCAGAAATATGAATATTAATGACGTTATTGTGCATTTCATTAAAAAATTCCTGAAAATTCATGTTTCCCTGATAATAAATTATTTTCCAAAATTTAAGAAGATTAATAAATTACACCCAACACAAAGGCTCTGCACCCGAACCAATTTTAATCAAAGCAGGGAACATTTTTTTAAAAAAAAAAAAACTACTTAGACAAATATTGAGACTTACAGAGGATTTTAAATTTCTAACGAATGAAAAATAAATTTTTAGGAAAATAAATGACAAGAAAATAAAAATAAATTATTACCTTGTCATTGTTGAAAAAACGATAAATATCCTCGTGCCTCCATAGTCGAATGGGTTTTTCTGGGTTAGATATGAATTGTTGCCTAGAAATTTCAAGCCCCATGTCCATTAGAAGAGCATGCATCTCAATATCACCATTTTCATTCACTAAAATGAGGGATCTCTCTTTAAGCACACATATGTCAATATATGCAGAAGAACCATATAAGCTTCTTAAACAATCTAGAGAAACCCTCCATGCTCCTCCCTTCAAGAAAATTGTAAGGTCAAGAAATACATTCTTCTGCATCTCATCAAGTCCATCAAAACTCAATTTTAGAACACTAAAAATGTCTTTATGTGGGGCTTGTTTTAGTTTTTCCAATGCACTTTCCCACACTTCTTTTGTTTTTCGATAAAGAAAACAACCCAACACTACAAGAGCTAATGGATTTCCTTGACAATAATGACTCACAACAAACTTTGATAACCCCAAATAGCCTTTAAATGGCTCATTTTGCTTAAATGCTTTCAAACTGAAGAGATTTAGAGCATCATTGAACTCTAATCCCTTAACATGATATGTTGTACTTGCAGAAGAATTCTTAAGAATTTGCATGTCTCTGGAGGTAACAATAATTCTACTTCCTTCTCCAAACCAATCACACAACTTGGTTAAATCTTCTGCTGTTAATAAATTGTCCACATCATCAAGTATCAGAAGGATTTTCTTGCGTTGAAGCCTATGTTTCACAAAAGTGGATCTCATGTTGTAGATGTGAAGGCCCTCATCTTTTAATAATTCTTTAAGGCATTGTTCTTGTAATTTTTCAACTCCATTTCTTGCAAGTTGTTCTCTTACATTTCCAACAAATGAGGAAGCTTCAAATTGTGATTTCAATTTGCCAAACAAAGCTTTGGCAAGGGTAGTTTTACCTATACCACCTGTGCCCCATATTCCTAGTATCCGAGCATCAATCAAGAGTTCTTCTATTTTCTCAATTTGATGATTAATGCCCACGAGTCCTTCAACATGACATGATGATGTTGATGATGTATAGTAGTTCAGTTTGCTCAAGATATCTTCCACAATTTCTTTAATGAATTTGGTCTCAGGCCTAGTAAAAATTCATATTTTTTTAAGAAAAATATTCAGTATAAAAATGTCAAGAAATTAGGTAGACTAATGAAATTAAAATGGATTAGCAAATTTACAGTCTTATGGTCCTAAATATAAAAGCTAAATAATTAATTTACAGAGAATAAGAAAATTGGTTAAATTATCTATTTGTAAATAATGTATATCTATAGTTTCACTAAAGTATCCATTTTAATTATTTCTTGGTGTCTCGAGACCTCCAAATTAAATCCTTATGATTTTACTATGAAGACTAAATTTGTTAATACCATTTTAATTATTTCTATTGACTACTCTCTTGATCAAAAACCCCCCAATATGTGCAACTAATAAGGCAATAGTTTAAGAAAAAAAGAATATAAATTTAGTCGATAAATTGAATTGAGGTCTTACACTTACCATTAATTTGGATGAAAAGAAAATTGAAAAGAAAAGAATATTATGAAGGATAACTCCTAAAAATAGTTAACAAAAATTATTACTTTTTGAGGTTTTTCTTTGTAGTATTCTCTCCCTGATTTTCCTAATTCTCATTTTTCCCCATTCACACCAAACTTTAGAATCAAAACAAACATAGCTCTTACTATTTAAGATCGAAATGAGTACTAAAACTCTATTAGACATGATCAAATTAAAGCTCTACTTTCTTTTTTTTTTTTTTTAATATATACAAGGCACGTGATCTACACTAGTATATCAAAGAATGACTAGAAGGTACCTGATATTCGTGGAATCCCATCTAGAAGAGAGGCTTGTTGACTGGATCAAAGCATTTTCCCACTTATGTAGTCTCTCTGGGTTGTCTTTAAATCTTTGCTTCAGCTTAGCAAATCCATATCCAAAGCTCCCACTTTGTTTGCTAACATTTGATGGGTCAACTTTGTAGAAAATAGGTACCACAATCCTTCCAAATTTTTTCTTACACTCTAATATGTGAACAAGCTCATCCAAACACCAAGTTGAAGAAGCATAATCAGCAGAGAAAATAATCACAGAAATCTCTGATTCCTGTATGGCTCTTAGAAGAATGGGTGAGATATCATCTCCTTTGTGGAGTTTGTGATCCATAAAAGAGTGAATGTTTGCTTTACAAAGTGCTTCATAAAGATAACTCGCGAAATTTTTGCGAGTGTCTTCGCCTCTAAAACTAAGGAACACATCATACTTGGTTGCAGGAGGAGGATCACCAACAGCAATACGATCAGAAGAAGAAACTGTTGAAACTGAAGCATCTTCGCCTTTACAACTATAGACAGACATAGATAATTATTGGTCAATGGAGCAAGAAAATAAAGAATATAAAATTAATCTGGGGATTATATATTAATAATCACCTGATCTGATGAACAACGTGAAGGGAAGGACAGAGAAATCTGAGAGCTTTATTAGTTGCTATAGCCAATAAGATCAACAAACCTTCTATGAGCGTTAAAGCAATGGTTGCATCCATGTCAATATAATCTCTTGCTTCAACCTGAAACTAATCCTTGTTTTTTTTTTTTTCAGCCTTACTGAGAAATGATAAGGGTTCTTGATCAACGCGATATACAGAGATTAAGCAAAAATATAAAATATTTCCAAAATGGGACAAACTTGCGAATGATCAACAGCGACTAGTTAAGTCCACCCAACATCTTTACTTATTTATTGTGCAAAATACTCTAGCTACCTTTACATCTTGTCTTCTATTTTAAAAATATACACCTAAGTTCGAGCTGTCAACTATATTAAAAATATTTTATGTAATTATTTGTTTAATATTTTTATCATATTGGGACAGAATGTAAACTAAATTAGTTAATATAGACTAAAAAACTTGATTCAAAGTTATACTTGAAAAAAATAAAGAACTCGAGCAGTTTGCTTTTGCATTGACTTCTTTAAAAAATTCTGAATAAGATAAATGAAGATCTTAGTCAATAGATCAGGTCTACAGATCTACGACAGTAAGGTAGCCAACAAGGAAGAGCCAAAATCAACAACAAATCTTTTTTCAGAATTTCCCTGAGAAAAATCCGGGGAAAAAGGGCAAGCAAAACAGAATAATAAATAAGTGAAAGAGAAGAAATAACCTGGATCGATGTAGAGGGAAGCGAAAGAAAGAGCTCAAAAATGGCAGATTCAGGATTTGCTGAGATTTGCTTTCTCTTCAAAAAAGATGCCTCTCACCTATTTATGTCTGTGGGGTTGCCGTGTTGCAACTTGCAATGCTGTTCCAACAATGATGTCAATTTTATAAAACTAATATCCGGGAGGCAATTCACATGTTTTATCTTTCACCAGAGAAAAAAAAATCCATATTATATTTATATATAAATATTTAGTGGTAGGTGTTATTATGAGAAAAGGAGAGAAGCAAGGAAACGTGTGAAATTTTTTAAAGGTAAAAGTACAATTTTAACACTAAACTTATATAGCAGGGACATATAGTATCATTAACTTTTTAGGGGTGCAAAGAATATACATAAACTTCATAAAAAGGAGCAAAATTATCATTTCGGTCAAGAGAAAATTAATGAAAAATACTCATTTAAAAATTTAATTATACAGAAAGACCTGTATTAATTTTCTCTTCAGTTAAAATGTTAAATGTTCCAAACGTCCGTTCCAGTCTCACCAAATGTAACATTCTCTCTCTCCTCCTTCATCTCTCTCTCTCTCCTTCTCTCACAAACCTTCCTCCGTCTCCGGCGTCCACCCACTGGTCTCTACGAAGAACTTGGAGGCCGCCTATGTTATCTTGTAGAAGAAATGCGAGGGACGACGGATTTGAGTGCTGGGTTGTATATGTTTTGCTTACTCACAAATTTTGACGAAATGAAAACCTTTGCTCTCCTTTTTGAAAGCTTGCTTCTCCTCTTCTCTTCTTCAATCTCGTGTTTAGGGGCTTTAGAGACTGTACTGATATCCCTGTAATTATCCACTTCTTCACTTCTGATTCTAACCCCGATTCTCTCTGTGACTTTTTGGAATTGGCCGAAAGAATGAAACTCGATTCTTGCCTGAGAAACTGAGAACGAAGGGGATCGGGAGTAACATAGGCGGTAACAGAACAAAGAGGGAGGGAGGGAGGGAGGCAGGGAGGGAGAGAATGTTAACGGACGTTTGGAGGTATGGTAATTTTGCTCCCTTTCACAAGGTTTATATACCGGTCCTAATTATAAGACTCAATTGATTTATTTGAGAAGATTAAGGAAGTAAGTTAAGTTGGTTATTTATAATAAATAAGTGTTGTCATTCTTAAAATATCCTTGCTAATTAAGTATATTGGCTAAAACTATCATTATTAGAAGGATTATCTTGAAAAAAAATACATAAATATAAAAGACAAAATGGATTGGGTCTTATAATTAGGACCAAATAAAAAGTCAAATTGGGTCTTATAATAAGGACCGGAAGAGCATATTTTTACAACTCTAGAAGGATAATTGTGCCATATGCCTATAGCATATAAAGTTATTGTTAAATTTACACTTTTCTCCTTCTTTTTTTTTAATTAGGAATGAGGGGGCGTACAGAAAGAGAGAGAATGGGGAGGGAGGATTTGCGGGGTTACTTAGAATATCTGCCATCTTTTCAGAAAAAATAGTTAAAAAAGAAAAAAAATTAGAGCTGAAGAACTCGTTCTCAAGAACAAGTTCTTTGTTGATCTAAAATTCACTTTGCCAAGAACAATTTTGCCTATAGCATCCTGATAGTCGTTGCAGAATTTTTTCAGAGAGAGAGAGAGAGAGAAGAATGGAAGTATTAACCTGTATGTGAAGGGAAGATCGTTCACAAATATCGCAAGATACTTCCACCGATCCTGATCTTTAAACAGATCTACAGTTGGCTCTCAACCTGTAGAGTTCATATATATATAAATAAAAGAAAGTATATGCATATAAAAATAAATGAACTGGTCAGAGGACGTGGAAATGTGATTAGATTTCTTGCTTCAATAACCTCCAACTTTAAGCCATCTGAAACTAATTATTAAGTCCTTGCTTTTCAGCCTTAGTGAGAAACAATATGGTTTGGTGTCTTGATTAACGTAACAATAGAGATCAAACAAAAATATTTCCAAGGTGGGACGAAAGAAATAACCTGGCCAATGTGGAGAGAAGCGAAGGTCTCAAAAATGGCAGCTTCAGATTTTGCGGACTTGATTTCTCTTTTCAGATTCAGAGATCAGCGAATGTGAAATGCCTACCTCGTATGTTTATTCCTTGCTTCAGCCTTTGTGGTGAACAAGTCAAGTAAACTAAAGTCCTCCGGCGTATTCGTCGCTTTTGTGGATTGCCGTGTTGCTTCATTCGTATCTGTCACTTTTGTAATCTGGGGGGCCTAGTTTATGGGGGCATGTGTTCTCTTTCTCTTCCTAAATATTTCGAAAGGGGAGCCAAATTGAGCATGATTAACGGCAACTAAGTCCACCCAACACCTTTACTTGTTTATTTTATGTTTCTAGAACAAGTTGCGGTGAATAAAAGTAAACGTGTATTCATGGCTGTTGTTCCTTAATTTCTTTATTTTGTCTTTTACATTAAAATTTCCAAGCTCTTGCTGCCCTCACAAACACGGGTTCTTTGTGCGCGCCCCCCAGGGCCCGGAGTCCCATCTCTTTCAAGTATGTTTTTTTTATGATATTTACTGGATCCATCTATCGAGGTTTGTCTGTCCTTATTCCTTATTGATATAGGTGTTTTATCTAAAAATCGAAGCCGATCTTTTGAATGATGTTTGTAATACTTCAACTTCCTAATTATTTTTTCTTTTGATCTTTAGATTTTAAATCGTATAAAAGACACTTTTATTTCTCTTATTTTAATTTATAAAGTGGCATGTGCTGCCGGTCTTATAAGTCACATTGAGGGGGTGTTTAGATGGAAACAAAAAACCGTCGTTTTAAAAATAATTTTATGGTATACGAAATAAATATGTGAAAAAATTAATCTCGATCTACAAAAAAATACTTTCTAAAAGTACTTTTATTAAAACCTAAACACCCCTTGAATCTGTGATCTTTTATTTTGGGGCATAACCACTTGTTCCATGACCCATGCTTTCAAATGTTTGAAGCCATGGTTTTACAGAAGTGGTGAACAATAGCTTTTGAGGATAAAATTCAGAGATTCCTTATTTAAATGTCAATTTTGCACTTTGTCCTTTTGCTGCCAGACTGATTTGTTTGAAATTTAAAATTACACTTTATGTAATTATCAGATATGGTAATTTTGTTCCCTTTCACAAAGTTTACATATATTTTTACAACTCTCAAATGTTAATGGTGTTACATGCCGATAGCATATAAGCTTATTGTTAAATTTATACTTTGCTTCATTCTTTTTAATTAGGAATGAGGGGGCGTACAGAGAGAGAGAATGGGGAGGGAGGATTTGCAGGGTTATATAGAATATCTGCCACCTTTTCAGAAAAAATATTTAAAAAAGAAAAAATTAGGGATGAAAAACTCGTTCTCAAGAACAAGTTCTTTGTTGATCTAAAATTCACGTTGCCAAGAGCCATTTTGCCTATAGCAGCCTGATAAATAGTTCGTACTGAGTAGTATTTTATCCTGTAGAAGAAATGTGAGGGGTTGTATATGTCTTGCTTACTCACAGGTTCGGTTCTTTTCTTCTATATATTATCTCTCTCTTTCTTCCCCCCAAAATTTCTCCGGCAAGCGTCTATTAAAAAAAAAACAAAGAAAGAAATCCACAATCAGGCAAAAACCCTTTCCTCTTATTATGTTATTCCCGATCCCCTTCATTCTCAGTTTCTCAGGCAAGAATCAAGTTTCATTCTTTCGGCCAATTGCAAAAAGTAACAGAGAGAGTCGGGGTTAGAATCAGAAGCAAAGAAGTGGATAATTGCAGGGATATCAGTAGAGTCTCTAAAGCCCATAAACACGAGATTGAAGAAGAGAAGAGGAGAAGCAAGCTTTCAAAAAAGAGAGCAAAGGTTTTCATTAGATCGTCAAAATTTGCAGCAAGAACTGGGTTTAACGCATCAGAATAAGAGATGGGTTCATCTGCCACTGATGATTTGTGAAGCTCTGAGAGCGTTTGGGGCCGAGATTGATATAGAGAAGAAGAATGAGGATGGAGAAGATAAGGCGAGGGTGAGTAAATCTGTAAATGTATTCTTTTGAAGAATGCTCTTTTCTTGATGAGGTGCAGATCTGATCCTCTGAAAATGGCTGCTCTCACTAATGGCTTCTGGGAGCCACCTGCTCTGAAAGATGAAGTCGGTGACAGAACAAAGAGGGAGGGAGGGAGGAGAGAATGTTAACGGACGTTTGGAGTATTTAACAGATATGGTAATTTTGCTCCCTTTCACAAAGTTTATATATATTTTTACAACTCTCAAATGTTAATGGTGTTATATGCCTATAGCATATAAGTTTATTGTTAAATTTATACTTCGCTCCATTTTTTTTCAAATTAGGAATGAGGGGGCGCACAGAAAGAGAGAGAATGGGGAGGGAGGATTTGCAGGGTTATATAGAATATCTGCCACCTTTTCAGAAAAAATATTTAAAAAAGAAAAATTTAGAGATGAAAAACTCGTTCTCAAGAACAGGTTCTTTGTTTATCTAAAATTCACTTTGCCAAAAGCCATTTTGCCTCCAGCATCCTGATAAATAGTCCGTACTGAGTGGTATTTTAGTAATAAATTTTACTGTTCAGCCTTTACAGCATTTGCGTAAAAAAGCCCAACGTACGTACACGTAGTCTATATAGTTTTCAGATCTCACGTGTTTAAGTTTCATTGGATTTGCGAGCAGAATTTTTTCATAAAAAAAATTCTTGCTAAACAGTGTGTGGATGGGGTGAAGGAAAAAAGAAAAAAGAAAAAAGAGGGAGAGAAGAATGTAAGTATTGACCTGTATGTGAAGGGAAGATCGTTCACAAATATCGCCAGATACCTCCACCGCTCCTGATCTTTAAACCGATCTACAGTTGGCTCTCAACCTGTAGAGTTCATATATATATATATATATATATATATATAAAAGAAAGTATTGTCACCAAAAAAAAAAGACATGTATATAAAAAAATTAAAAATAACTGGTCATAGGACGTGGAAATGTGCTTGTGGATTCTTGCTTCAATAACCTTCAACTTTAAGCTATCTGAAACTAATTATTAAGGTTCCGTTTGGATCAGCGATTGAAAAAGTAACTTATTAAAAAAATAGCTTTTGAAAAAGTGAAGTTGAGTAAAAATTAAATTAGATGAGTTGAATTGTGTTTGAATTGAAGTTCAGAAAAGATAATTTGTAAAAGTGATATTAGTAAAATGTTGTTTGGATTATGATTGAGTAAAAATAACTTTGGTTATAAAATGACTAAAATGAGTCTAAATTTTAATAAATAATGAAACATGATTTAAAAAAATGATATCACATAATACAATGAAATTAAAATAATTTAAATGAAGAAGTCAAATTTAATAAGTGAATTCAATTTTAAAACTCTAGAGAAATTATAAAAGATATTTTAAATATAAAGTGAAGTATGAAAAAGTAAAAGTATATTTCTATGAGCATAATTAAAAATAAAAGTATATTTCTAACTTATTTATTACTTTCAACTAATTTTAATTGATTTTTTTGTTATCTACAAATTAGTTATTTGAGGCTTATAATAAGAACCAAAGAAGGTAATAAATTTCTTAACTTTTTCTCTCTCTATATTTTAGAAGTTATAAATAATAAGTTATAAGTTATAAGTTGTTAATTTTAGCTTATAGTTTATTATATCTTTTCATATAAAAACCCGATTGCAAAAAAAACCCATCCAAATAGTATTACCGTGTCAGTCGGGCTTATGCTTATAAGCTATTTATAAGCCCATAATAATGGATACCATACAGTCATTAAGTCCTCGCTTTTCAGCAACGACATGGTTTGGTTTCTTGATTAATGTAACAAAAGAGATCAAACAAAATATTTCCAAGGTGGGACGAAAGAAATAACCTGGCCAATGTGGAGAGAAGCGAAGGTCTCAAAAATGGCAGCTTCAGATTCTGTAGACTTGATTTCTCTTTTCAGATTCAGAGATCAACGAATGCGAAATGCCTCTCATCCAATTATGTCTTGCTTCAGCCTTTGTGGTCAACAAGTCAAGTCAACTAAAGTCGTCCCGCGTATTTGTCGCTTTTGTGGATTGCCGCGTTGCTTCATTTGTATCCGTCACTTTTGTAATATGAAGGGCCTACTTTATTGGGGCATGTGCTCTTTTTCTCTTCCTAAGCATTTCGAAAAGGAGGCCAAATTGAGCATGATTAACGGCAACTAAGTCCACCCAACACCTTTGCTTGTTTATTTTATGTTTCTTATCGGCAACTTTATTCATTTTAAAACAAGTTGCGGTGAATAAAAGTACACTTGTATTAATGGTTGTTGTTCTTTAACAGAAAAATGCTACTTAAACTTTATAATCCCCTAATAGTATGTTAAATTTCATAAATCCCAATTTGGTCTCAAGAGACCAAATTGGGATTATCATGTGAAAGGAAAAGACCAAATTGCTCTTAATTTTAAATATTGTTTTTAAAATATCACAGTCCCCACTGGCCGGCCGGTCACCGGAGCTCCGGCGACCGGCCGACAATTGGTCACCGGAGTTCTGTCGATCGAAAAAAATTTTTTTGAAAATTTTTACAAGTTTAGTATAACGGTTAACAACTTTTGTAATGATATTAACAACTTCAGTATAGCAATTAACAACAGGTTTTCTAGGAAATTCAACAAACTCCGGCGACCGGAAACAATTTTTTTGAAAATTTTTACAACTTCAGTATAACGGTTAACAACTTTTTTAATGATATTAACAACTTCAGTATAGTAATTAACAATAGGTTTTCTAGGAAATTCAACAAACTCCGGCGGCCGGAAACAATTTTTTTGAAAATTTTTACAATTTCAATATAACCGTTAATAACTTTTGTAACGTTATTAACAACTTTAGCATATCAGTTAACAATAGATTTTTCAGAAAATTCAACAATCGGTCGTCGGAGCTCCGGCGGAAGAAAACAATTTTTTTGAAAATTTTTACAACATCAGTATAACAGTTAAGAACTTTTATAATGCTATTAACAACTTCAATATAGCAATTAACAATAGGTTTTCTGGAAAATTCAACAAGCTCCGGTGACTGGAAACAATTTTTTTGAAAATTTTTACAACTTCAGTTTAACGGTTAACAGTTTTTGTAATTATATTAACAACTTCAGTATAGCGGTTAACAATAGGTTTTTGAGTTTGTTAAAGGCATTACTGAAGTTATAAAAATGCCACTTTTTGAATTTTTTGAAAAACTTGTTGTTGACTGCTATATCGAAGTTGTTAACCGTTATACTGAAGTTGTAAAATTTTTTTTAAAAAACATAATTGTTAACGTTACACTGAAGTTGAAAATTTTTACAATTTCAGTATAACGGTTAACAACTTTTATAATGCTATTAACAATTTCAATATAGCAATTAACAACAGGTTTTCTGGAAAATTCAACAAGCTCCGGCGACCGGAAATAATTTTGTTTGAAAATTTTTACAATTTCAGTATAACGGTTAACAATTTTTGTAATTCTATTAACAACTTCAGTATAGCAATTAACAATAGGTTTTTCGAAAAATTAAAAAAGTGACATTTTTATAACTTCAATAATGCCTTTAACAAACTCAAAAACCTATTGTTAACCGCTATACTGAAGTTGTTAATAAGGTCATAAAAGTTGTTAACAGTTATATTGAAGTTGTAAAAATTTTCAAAAAAATTGTTTTCGGTCGCCGAAGTTTGTTGAATTTCCTAGAAAACTTGTTGTTAATTGCTATACTGAAGTTGTTAATATCATTATAAAAGTTGTTAACCGTTATACTGAAATTGTAAAAATTTTCAAAAATATTGTTTCCGGTTGCCGGAGTTTGTTGAATTTCCCAGAAAACATGTTGTTAATTGCTATACTGAAGTTGTTAATATCATTATAAAAGTTGTTAACCGTTATATTGAAGTTACAAAAATTCTCAAAAATTTTTTTTTCCGATCGACGGAACTCCGGTGACCAATTGTCGGCCTGTCGCCGGAGCTCCGTTGACTGCCGCTGTCAGAGCTCTAGTGACCGGCCGGCCAGTGGGAGCTGTGATATTTTAAAACCAATATTTAAAATCAAGGGCAATTTGGTATTTTCTTTTTACATAATAATTCCAATTTGGTCTCTTGAGACCAAATTGGGATTTCTGAAATTTAACATACCATTTGGAGATTATGAAGTTTAAGTAGCATTTTTCTGTCTTTTTTCCTTCTTTAATTTCTTTATTTTGTCTTTTACATTGAAATTTCCAAGCTCTTGCTACTCTGACAGGCGCGAGTTCTTTATGCGCACCCCCGAGTCCCATCTCTTTTGATTATTCTTTTAGAGAAAATTATAATTAAATTTCATAAAAAAATTGAATTACTCTAAATTCTGTTGACAATTTGAGGAACATGTATTGACAAGTTTCAGTATAGAAAATGACAATTGATTTATGCTGTTTAGTTGTTATTGAGATTTTTTAGTAATTAAATCTTCTTCGTGAGATTTCATAGTAATTCTCCTTTTTTTTTAATGATATTTACTGGATCCATCTATCAGGGTTTATGTCTGTCCTTATACCTTATTAATATAGGTGTTTTATCTAAAAATCGAAGCCGATCTTTTGAATGATGTTTGTCATCCTTCAACTTCCTAATTATTTTTTCTTTTGATCTTTAGATTTTAAATAATACAACAGACACTTACACTTTTATTTATAGAGGGGTAGGTGCTGACGGTCTTACAAGTGACATTGAATCTATGATCTTTTATTTATAAGGAAACTTTTATGTCATTAATTACAAAGGCCACTTTGATACCATGTGGTGATGGCTACATAAAATTGTTCAGTTATCAGATTTCATGCCCTCGGAGCTGATGGTTTTAATGCAAGATTTTAGTCTCCAAGTTTTTTCAGGCGGATCAATTTTCGCTAACTCTAGACTACAAGGATTGAGATCTGTCCATATCTGTAATAAGCTTTACGTGTAATGTTAATTAATTTTGCTAAAAAATTTAAATGTTTCATCTTTCATACGTAGTGTTTTCAAATGTCTTTGTAATTTGGTGATATGAAAAAAAATTTTATAAGTGAGAAGTTACAGATTTTATCTCGCATGTAATTTGAAATCGTTAGTATTTGTTTTCTTGATTAAAAAAAAATATAAATTCACCATTTCTAGCCATATATTTTTAAGGATTAAGGTGCATCTAAGTATTTCTTAAGCAGGACTCAGTATTCAAAATTAATTTGTAGATTATTCGACATTCTAAAGGTAGAATTACACGGAGATCTCATGGTTTCAACTTTATCACCAAAAGATCCCAATCGTCATTGACAACTGATTGGGACCTTATCGTAATAGAGTTAAAATCATGAGACCTTAGTGTAATTCCTCCTATTATTTATGTACCATTCAATATTTTGAGTTTAAGCGTTCATCGTTGCAAAGAAAATACTATAAGGTCAAAATTTGTGCCAAAACCACGTTAATAGTTTAGTATATAATTTGGTGTTATTAAAACGATATTTCGGAGTGCTAGATAAATCATAAATTAGTTTAATTATATGTTGAATGGAAAGCTTGTGATGAAAATGGATTTTATTTTTAGAAGAAATCGCATTGAGATCTTGCCTAAAGAAGATAATTACTAAAAGATTACAATCAGTTGTCAATAATAAGTGAGGGTATAAATATTAACAAGTGATGGTTTAATTATTGATAATTAATTAAATTTTTTTAGTAATTATGTTTTTTTAGTTGGATGTCAACACGATTTTCCTTTTATTTTTTTGAAACTTTTCAGTTTTTACCCTCCTAGCCTCCACTATCGCTCGTAGTCAATTCGTCCAGCGTTGGTCAATTTTGTGGATTGGCGAGTTGCTTCATTGCATTTGTACCGCACCGACCCTTTGCTTTTGCCTTTCGGAAAATATTATTGGGCTCTGGAGGGCCAACTTATTTGTGTATCTTAATTCGGGCGTATGCTTGTTTGGATTTTTTTTTTTAAATGCTTTAAATACATAATGCCTGAATTAGAAACAAAAGTGAGAATAGGAGGATCACTTGACTCTTAAAAAATTTGGATTAGTTTTTTGGAATTATTTTAAATAAACATATGAAAGAAGTTTAGTATAAAAGCACTCCTGAAACTATGATTAATTTGGGGTTATCCAAACGTACCTTAATGTTCTTGTTTGGAATGGAGTAAAAATTTAGTAATAAATACTGCACTGAACCGAACCACTTTTATTACGCCATCTCCCCATATCATATCCCAATTTAATGTGCCTACAAATGCAGCTATAAAGTGTAATGGTATCTTGATTAAGCATTACTCCTTCCATTCCTTTTTATAAGAAACAATTAACCGAATATCTGTAATCAAAATATTAGTCAAATGCAATGAATAGGTAAAACTTATAACTCTTTCTTCAAAAATACTCTTATTCATGTGGAGAGAGGGTTGAGTTAAAGAAGAAAAGTTAGCTAATAGCAAAAGGAGACTCGTTAACAATTCAGTTTCATAATAAATACAATGATATTAATGTGAGTAATTAAATGAAGGTAAAATAGGAAAATAACAAAATTTTTTAGAGACATCTTCTAAATATCTACTCCTCCGGTCCTTAATATAGGACCCAATTCTTAAGTTGGTTTTGGTCCTAAATATAAGACCCATTTATCATATTTATCAATTTTCTCTAAATTACCCCTATAGATACTCTCTCAACCATAATCAAATAGAAGAGGGAGATGAGGTATTAAAAAAGATGATTATGGTGTTTTAGGAAAAATGTGGCACTTTTTTTATAATTAACTAACTTACCTAACTTCCTTAATCTAATCAAATTAGTTAAATGGGTCTTACATTAAGGACCGGAGGAGTATTATAAATAGAAATAAGAGATATATAGAAAGTGTCTCTTATAAAAGGACGGAGGAAGTAAAGAAATAAAGAGAATAATGAAATCTCATATCATGATATCTAACACAAGATGGAGTGTTTTTTAGCAAGGATATTTTAGGAAAGATAACAAATATTTATTACAAATAACTAATTTAATTAATTTTCTTAATCTTTCTAAATTAGTCAACTAGATTTTATATTAAAGACTGGAGGGAGTATACACATAATCTAATGGCCGG
Source organism: Neltuma alba (assembly GCF_004799145.2). Taxonomy (NCBI): domain Eukaryota; kingdom Viridiplantae; phylum Streptophyta; class Magnoliopsida; order Fabales; family Fabaceae; genus Neltuma; species Neltuma alba. The sequence continues at coordinate 39,119 of NW_021632821.1, read as the reverse complement.
ATAAAACACTTCGAACAAAACTGAGATATTGCTGACCAAAAAGAAAAAGTTGCTACATAACAATGGGAATTTTCAAAATGACGTGAGAAAAGCAGCATTCATGCATGTTTTCTTTATTGATTCTTGTGTTATTCTCTTTGAGAAGAGTACAGAGTGAGTTTGGAGGAGCTTGGAATTTTAGATAAAAGAAAGAAGGACCAAGCTCGAGCCAAGAGGGTGGTGGGACGTTTATGTATATACATAACACTGAAGGAGATGAAGGATGTTTATAGAATGGGGGAAGCTGCATATATATAGATGGCTGGTGCCCAGTACTCCTTATAGTAAAATGAAGAAGTAGGGCGATGGAACCCATGAAAGATGCATATTTGCTTTTGTGTGCGCCTCATGATTCGATCTTTGATATTAATGCAAATATAGAATTGGAAAGGGAAAGAAAACAAAGTGGGAATAAATTTTAATATTAATGGAGGAACATGATCATTATCAAGTGCGTGCTAGGAAGAGGAAGAGCCGAACATTTGATCAAGAAGGATGATGAAAGCCATGGCAAGGGCGGAGTCCATATCGGGGTGAACGATGAGACGGAAGACGTCAGCCCCAAAAGCCACTCCTCCTACCGCGGCTTCCTTCTTCTTTATCTCCGCCACCCTTCTCCTTTTCTCGTCGTACACCTCGCAGCGGCGCTGCGTGTATGATCCCCCTATCTCATACTTGCTCTCACCTCCCGACGACGACGGCGGCGACAAGCTCATCACCTGAGCCAAACACTTTGCTTTCAGCAGATTCACCTGCCTTTTGGCTGAGTATCGAGGTTTCACCCCGCTCTCTCCTTCGAACACTAGCCATTTGTCTGCCAAACCCAACCTCTGCATGGATGGCGTTCAAATTCAAGCACTAAAAAAGTTACAATTCATTTTCCATGATCCTAATCATTAAAAAAAAAAAGTGTATATATGTACAAATCAAATCAAAGGAAGCACTAAGAAATGACTGATAAAGTAATATATGTTGTGATACCTTGCGGCGGATGGTGAGGAGCGGAGTCCCGGCGGCATCCATGAGGAGGATCTCATCCTTAGATCGGGCGGAGTAGTTATCGACCCTGAAAACAAGATTGCCTTGGCAGTCGAATACCGTGAACCCGTTGCAGTTTAGCAGAAGGGACTTCTTCCAAACTGTGAGCACCACCGGCACCTCGCCGTCTATGGAGGATGTCTTTTCATGATCCGAGCAGGTTGCAGCGGCAGCCGCGTTTGGGTGGACCTTTGTCATCGCCGAGCTCAGGATTTCCAGCTTTTCTATTGGAGATCTAGAGAGGGAGAGAGACGATTAATTGGCAATAATAGTTTCCCGATCTACTCTATTGACTTTGTTGGGAAGGTGTTAGAAAATCCTCCTCCTCAACTCTTCTAATATAAAGCTAGGAGTCAGCTGGGGATGACAATGTCAATACACGAGCCAGTCACGAGTACATGAAAGAGGAAAAAAAATCGATATGGTCTGGGTTCAGTTAAACATTATTAACTGAAAGCTCAGCTCCACCAAACATCGAGTCTTCATTGGACCACGAGTGCGCCCCCATTACATGATGCGTCATCCGACCTGTTGACCCGATTAAATCGCCCTAAATTCACGTCCGGACAAGTTATGGTGATTGCTTTTCTACGCCTAACATGTATGTTTATGATAATGCATTCAATTAATTAATTAATTAAACTAATTATAGTTAGCACTTAGCAACCGACATACGCACATTAGCTGATTAACCCCATCCTGTGGCACTTGAAGCTTCAAAGTCACCTTTCAACATGATTTTTAATTGATTAGCATCATCATGCATAATATTATACCATTTACGATACAAATGGGCAACACATTAAAGAAAAAATTTGTGTGGCTCAGGAACGTTTTGCGGTGCAGGGGCAGGACGGCCCTCCCATATTCCTCCCAAGATATTTTTTTTGCATCTTGTCAACTTACTTTCTGTTTATATGCTTTTATCACCATTATGGCTGTCGAATATTTTCATTATAATAACAATTGTAACATTATTTTGTTATTAATTAGTCCATCATTTTATAATCCTCAAGTGATGCAGACCATTAGACTGCATCTTATCCTGGCTGGGTCCGGGCGGTTTGAGCGACTCCTCATTTCTCCTAAAGACAAAGGAAAATGGCAGACCCTGTAACTCTATAAGGGCATTAACTAATTACAATGAAATTAAGATCACGAATTTTAAAAATTTCATAACCACGCCATTTGTATATTTTTAATAGTTAGATTACACAAACACAACTAAGGGTGAGTTTGGATTAGCGGTGAGAGAAGAACCCGCATCATGCATTCTCTCTCCTCCCTCATCATGGGCCCCACCTATCGAAATGTGCAGTGGAGAAGCTTTCTTTGACCAGCAACAGCGGAGAAGCTAAAAGCAGGAGCTTTTGGAAAAAAGTTCGTTTCCAGTATAAGTGCCTGTTTGGGTCAATGTTTGCTGGCACGTAGCATAAATTCAAGATAAGCTCAATTCAATTTTTTGGTATTGTTTGGGAGGGCTCACTTGCATTAGGCTTATTGAATTTTAAGGTGTCTAACCGTGCTTTTAAAATAAGCCAGAGGAGGGAGTTTATTTTCAACTCTGAAGAGCTTATTACTGTTCTACGTGTGTTAGAAAATTTTTATTCCCTCTTTCTCTCCCTTATGGCATTATTATTCCCTTGTGATTTCACTTGTTTATTTTTATCCAAACACTACCCACAAGTCCTCTGCCATTCCCACTTGCTTCGTCGCCTCCTCCCAGAAGCTTTGTCATTGGTCGACGTGAACTGCATTGCATCACTAGCGTGAGATGTAGTGTTGGGTGTGTAGCATGCTGATTGTTGCTCCTTTATCGTAAGTCCAAGTTGCATTCGCCTTGTGCGAGCTGGTGTAGCCATCTGCAACCGAGTTCGCCACCGTTTGTTAGTGCATGTGACTTATGCGTCGAGATCTCAGCTTCTGAGTGCAATACATTGTTAGATCTACCTCTAGCAGCCTTCAGGTGGTTGGATCTATTACAAGTTGGCTGACTTATTTTGTTGTCCTACTTTTCCCGTTTGATCCCTTGTGCTTGCTTGAATGTGCCGTCGTCCATTCTCATTGGTGGAAGGCTGAAAAATAAAACTGATTTCTAGGTCGATTGAAAATAAGCAACTTGTTTTCCATAGGGAAGCTAAAAATTATAACTGGAGGAATAAAATTCTTGTTAGTTTGTGATGTCCTATGAATTCATATTTCAACAATTGTTATTCGTGCTATTGAATATTAATTTTGTAAGACTCTCTTTGTTAGGAAGAATATTCTTGGCGATATCAACAAGTTTATAATTTAATGATAACAAAATTATTAGATGGTAATACAGTTAAAAATGGTAATATAGTGCAACAATTTCCATTCATAACCTTATAAGAAGACATTCAAGCTCTGACACCTTTTTTGAACAAGTTGAAAATGGTAATATAGTTGGCGAATATGATCAGGCTGAATCTAGTCAACCATCGTCTTCAAATGTTACATCACAGTCTTCATCGCATATAAATTGTGTCCGTGATGCAATCAGAGATCAAATTATCCATAACTTATCAGTTGATTAATTATGTAATACTATTTCGTTTCACTTTGTTGCAATACTACAAATTGGAGTTCAAAATATTTTTATCCATTCAAATTATATTTCGCTTTATATTTGCAATATTTTTTTTTCATGTCTCTGATGTTTTTAAATTTAATTCACTCAATAAATTTCACTTCTTCATATTAAATTAATTTAAATTCATTGTATTATGTTAATTTATTTATTTTTATCATGTTTCACTTTATATTTAAAATATTTTATATGATTTCTCTAAAGTTTTCAATTTTAATTCACTCATTAAATTTCACTTCTTCATTATATTATCTCAGTTCAATTTTTTTTCATGTTTCACTTTATATTTAAAATATTTTTTATTTATGTAAAGTTTTAAAATTTAATTCACTCATTAAATTTGACTTCTTCATATTAAATTATTTTAATTTTATTGTATTATGTAAAATTATTGTTTTTAATTATGTTTCATTATTTATTAAAACTTATACCTATTTTGGTCATTTTACAACTAAACTTTTTTTACTTAACCATAATCCAGACAAACTTTTACCAATCTCACCTTTGCAAATTAACTTTGCTAAACTCCAATCCAAACATAATTCAGCTTATCCAATTTAGCTTTTATCCAACTTTACTTTTTCATAAGTCAAATTGACAATAAGTTACTTTTTTAATCCTTAATCCAAACGGACTCTAAGTCCATTTACCTCCACGGTGAATTCAAACATATGTTTTAAGAAAAAAGTTACTTTTTTCAGCTTTTACCGGTGGAAAAGTCAGTTTGGTGGCCTTCACTGTGATCCCAAACACAAGCTAATACTATTGAAAATTCCCAAAAAAAAAAAAAAAACTGCTGAGATGACAAAGTTTGTACATGAAACTTACATAACTTGATAACTAAAAAGCTCATTAACTAAATTATTCCAAGAAGTTTTTTCCCCCCAAAAGATTAATGATCTACGAAAAGATAAAGTTGACCTTGCCACCCAAAAGTTACCTAGTGACCGGTCGATAGCTGGCGGCGGCGGCGATAGAGCTCCAATATACAAGAGCATCCCAGTCCACGCCTAGTTTCTTTCATCCCCATACGAGAATCTTGGTCTTTTTCCAAAATTTGAAGCCTTTCATTATAATTAAGGCCCTTTACAGAGTTTTATAAATGCCATTGTATACTAAAGACAAGTCCCTTTGAATAATACACCTTTAATTTAACCAATCACTTCTATACAAATTCTATGATGGTGTTTTACCCAAAAAAAAGAAAAGAAAAGGAAGTTATTATATTATACTCCTTCCAATCTTATTTATATAGGCTTACGTGTTGGTTCTTAATATATGATCATTTACTAATTGATCTTACCCTTCTCTCTAATTTTGATAAGTTGTAAACGTCTTTAAGATTTAACAAATTACAACTAACGGTATATTTGCGTCATCACTTATCTTTTATCTCTATTTTTTCCCCCTCCCTTGTTTGGCTGACGTGTAACATGTTAGATCTAGAGCATCAAGTATTCCCTTTCAATTCTTTGAGCTCACAATTTTGTAATTTAATTAGCACTCCAATTATTGGTTTATTGGTCTCACAATAATTGGGAAGTTAAACGATCGTGAAACCAAACTCAACAATGCATAGATTTAAATAGCGCTAAACAAGTGCAATTTAGCCGTAGCTTTTCTTGTTTGATGTTCCTCGCCAATGCCAGCTGATTTTGTTAAAGATGCAAATTAGTCAACGCATGAAATCTGCACAATTTCCTCCCAGTAAAAATCAATATATTTTAGTTCTTAATATGAGAGCTAATTTGACTTTTAATTTAGTCCTAAATATAATATCCTAATTCACTTTGTCTATCATATTTATCTATTTTTTAAGGTAATCTTTGAAGTAGTTCCATATGTTAAAGATTTCATCAAATAGTAGTTCTAGCTAATACATATGATTAGTAAGAATATTTTATGAAAAACAACACTTATTTATTATAAATAACTAACTTAACAAACTTTCTTAGTCTATTTAAATTAATCAACTAACTTTTATATCAAGTACTGTGGTAGTATTTTACTTTGAAATCAAGCATTACTTGAAGGAGTTGTTAAGTTTCTGTAAAACAAAAAAAGAGTTGTAAGATATTGTAAGTTAAATTATACTGTTATAAAATTGTAACAAAAAATACCACTATAAAATTAATGGAAAAATATACAAACTAATAAAGCGAGTAGATATGGCCTCTAAACCTTGGAGAATAAACCGAATTAGTTTCAATTACATAATGAAGATGATTATTATGCATATAGCATGATTTTACAATGTGAATCCTTTATGCCCCATTTGGTGTGCTGGAACTGGAGGCAGATAATTAGAATTGAAATTGGAATCAATATTTTGACACGTTTGGTAGGCTAAATCAGGTGTCATGGAACTACAGTTTATAAAAAACGATGGAACTGAGTTCTATTGGCTGTCCCATAAAACTGAGTTTCAGTTCCATTTTCATGGTCATATTTTCCCCTATATCCTTCCATCTTCCATATCATTCATCCCCCTCCCCCACCCACCTCTGTCACCCCCATCCCATCTTCTTCTTCAACCAACAAATGTCTCCATGGAGCTTGATCTCGGATGGTTCTCTAACATACTCCATCTTGATCTTTGATATCGACTTTGCTGAGGGTGTTGCGACTCAGCTTCTTCATCTTCTCCTTCTCTCTCTTCGATCTACGACCTTCTCCCTCTTCGATTGTTTACAATGTATCGATTATGAGTTTTTAATTGGTGAATTATCTTCTCGTCTCCCCTTTTTTTTTTCATTTCTCCTGGCGACGGTGGTGGTGAGGCCACGGTTGGCAATCTGTTGGTAGGAGAAGTGGAATGGATTTTTTTTTTTTGGGGGTTGAAGAGCATTTTGGTATTTTCATATTATAAATACATATTTTAACATGAAATTTATATTAAAACAAATTTTATTTACTATTTTACCTCTTATTTTAATAAATTCCTAAATTATATTTTTATAGTTACATGGATTTCATTCAATTAAGACAAACACAAAAGACTTGATTAAAAATTTAACTAATTTTTTCGATATATATGTATACTTAATTAAATATGTTTATAAATTTTTGTATCAAAGATATGTTTAACAATTTTGAATGATAAATTTAGATAATTTATAAAATCTTTTACATTTATACTATTTAAACTTTATGATAAATAAAAATGATGTATTTGAAACATATGTTTACAATTTAAAAAAATCAAAGTAAATAATTTCTAATGAATATGATTAAAAAATTTTATGATTTAAATCAAAATTAATAAATTTTATAACATATTAAAAATTTAGAAAATATATGTATTAGAGTTAGTTTTTGCTTTTATAAAACACTTTCTGAAAAATATAATGTCTAAATAATTATTAGGGACAATGACAAAATAAAAAGCTTGAAATTTTGTAAACACTAAATAAAAAATGTCAATAAAAATTTATTATTACTTGCAAATGCAAACTTGTTAATATTTTTAGATCTATAATTTTCAACTTTTTTTCCTATCATTCTCCCTAATTATTATGTTAAAAAACATTTTAGTCAAGAAATAATTTAAAATTAAATTTAATGATCAACTAATGATTTAAATGGATGAAAATAGAATCTTAAATATAAGAAAAAAAATTTGTTTAACATACATTTTAATTTCAGGGTGTATTTGGATGAAACCAAACCGTGGTTTGAAAAAGTGATTCTGAAGAATAGATTCTGAGAAGAATAGATTCTGGAAAGAATAGATTTTATGAAAAAATGATTTTGAGAAGTGAGAGTGTTTGGATAGTTGTTATCAGAAGCACTTTTTATATATACAAATTACTAAAAAAAAAATAAGTTAATATGATAATTACAGAAAAATAGATTTTATAATATATTTTAATTTAGAGGAATAAAATTGTTAATAATATATTTTTTATTAACATAATTAATAATACATAAGATAATATAATCAATAAATAATTAATATGTATATATATTTATAAAATATAAGATTAAATATGTTTATAAAAAAAATAACAAGATACATATTCTATAGGCCCTCACACTCTCCCTTTTTTCTCCAAAAGCAAAAAAATTTTGCTTTTTTCAAAACCATGGTTTTGGGCCAAACCATGATTTTGGGCCAAACCACCAAAATCATGGTTTTGGTTTTTGAGAGGGGTGTTTGGATAGCATTTTGTGCAAACCATAGTTTGGACTTCCAAACCATGGTTTGCAAGTGCATCCAAACAGTGCCTCAAACGAAGTTTATATACATTTTTAAAATAAGAGGAGATATTTCTGTAATTCAGATAAAATAAAAAATTGTTGGTGTATTTTACTTTAAAATTTATATTAAGCCTCTAAAATTGTATTTACTCTAAATTTTATATATTGATATATTGATAACTTTTTCCTATGATATTGATAGATTTGTAGTAATTACATAGGAACGACATAAAGACATAAATTAGTGCAACAAGAGTGAGTCATGATTAATTGTTGACTCTGGCATTGCATGCAGTTTCTTGTGGCTCAACAACTAATCAAGCCACAGCACAATAATTTCATATTTCATTTTGGGGGTTAAACAGAACTAGAATTGTAAGCAACTAAGCCTACGCCAGCGGCTAAGTGAAATCAAGCAGGCGTTTTGCAGAATCTAGAGTGTTAGACAGTAGCATGGCAACGGTCACAGGCCCAACTCCACCCGGAACAGGAGTAATAACAGATGCCACATTTACCGCTTCTTCATAGCATACATCCCCTATAAGACGGTAACCATCCTCGCAGCTTGAGTCCTGCCAGTGTTTTAAACATATACACAAATGCACAGGAAATATTATAACCACTAAATTTTCCAAATATTATGACCATCTTTCTAATATTTAAACCCTATTAAAGTATATGACGGAATATTGAAGGAATAAGAAAATTGGTGCTGATGGACTGTAAGGAAATACTGAGAGTAAACGTTGCAAAGCTGGGGATGAAGAGCACAGCTTATGATTTAAGAATATTATAGCTGCTTATAGCTTTTATTTTATGTTGATGTATTGAATGACCCTTGAAAGATGCATCTTTTTAGAAGAAGGGGGGGAGGGCGGTTTAATATCTATCCTTTTAGCCTTGCCTTTGTTTCTCTACTCCTGTTAGTCCCTCAAAATTAGAAATTGTCTACATGTTAGTTCCCCAGTCAAGTCAAACTACGTATTTATTCTATTATGAAAGACTAACTCAATGTCTGCGTATAAACTGCTCAAACTTTAAGGAACAAATTTGTATGAAAGAATAACTCCAGCAATAAAAGTTCATGAGAACTATATTTTTGGACCCTTTCCAATTATGTTTTGCTGAACAAACCTTCCCAACCAAATGACTCGCTAGGGACCAAATATATGCACTTGCTAAAAAATGAACAGCCATTTCAAGTGATAACTCACCTCAACTGGACTTGTTCCAACGTCAATGACTATTGCACCAGGCTTTATCCAGTTGCCGCGGACCATATTAGGTACTCCAGCAGCAGAAACTACAATATCAGCTTCTGAAGTGATCTGTTCAGGATTTTCTGTAAATGCATGTATAACAGTGACCGTTGCATGGTGTCTCTGCCAAATAAAAATTGTATTATACCTACTAAATACACAGAAAAACATAATTGGAAAAATCATTACTTCATCTACCTCTCCTTGTTTCATATTTACCTGCAATAACAAGGATGTAGGTAAACCGACAATATTACTTCTTCCAATCACAACAGCTTTCTTCCCCATGATCTCCACTCCAGACCTAATTAGTAACTCAACGCAGCCCTTCGGAGTACAGGGAATAAATAGTGGTTCCCTTCCAATTATGGCGAGATTCCCCATATTAAGAGGATGAAAGCCATCCACGTCCTTTTCTAGACATAGAACATCCAAAACTTTGCCTTCATCTAGATGCTGATCCAAATTTTTACAAGTCAATCACAAAACATAAACTACAGCTAAATATTGAGAATTAATGATCACCATCATTCCATCAGTTAAATACTACTCTTTCGGTCCTCAATATAAGACCTAATTAACTAATTTAAATAGATTAAAAATGTTAGTTAAATTAATCAACATGACATCTTCCTTAATTCCCTCACTCCCTCCCTCTTTAAGGGAATACCAACAGGGTTAATTTTGACCCAAAAAAATGATAAATATGTAAAATAAGTTTTACATATAAGACCAACATCAACTCTTTAATTAGCTCCTCTATTAAAAATAGGAGCATGATAGGATTTTTTTTTTCCAAGTTGATATGACTATTACACTTCTCACTGAATCAAAACAAACCATCCTCAGAATTTTTTATCAAAACATTTTTAGGTAAGAAAAAAGGCCTACTTATTAGCTCGTTGTTATGGTTTCATATCCTTCACAATATGAACCTTGCATTCTCATGTCCAGCTTGGTATCTTGGACAAGGTTTTGATGGAAGTGGAAACGGAATGAAAATGATGTTTAAAAATATATTTGATATATACATGGAAACTAAGCATTACTTTTATTTAAAATTTGCATTTTATAATATGCAAAGACTAATATGCCCTTATCCAAGAGGAAAAAAATAACAGCCCTACCCCAGACATCAAAACCACCGTCCACCATCACCAAACAGGAAATTACAATCAAACTCAAACCCAGAAACAATTTTGTTTTTTTTTTTTTGTTAAATCATGTGTTGAGCCCCAATCTGTTGAAAAAGTAGAGGAGGGGCACCATCTGTTAGTTGCTGTTGAATCTTCAAACCAATAATCTTGTCGATTCCAGAACAATCGCTTGGCATTCACAGAAACCACAATAGTTGAACCATTTAGAATTTTTTTCCCCCCCTGCGGGTTCAAAGACCATTTATAAATCAAAGGATCATTATTCAGAAATCAGAGGGGACCACCACAAACCCTAGAAATCGTGTGAAGAATCAAAACTCACAAAAACAAAAGTCACTGACCAGATATTGCAGAATCAAAGACCAAAATGAAATCAGAGAGACTCAACCAAGTGAACCCAAAAATCAGTGTCTAACTCGAACCATTGGGCCCAAAACCAAAAAGCAGAACAGAAAGCGAATGGGTTCCAACCATGGTTATCAGAATCGTGCGATTTGGGATACGAATCGCACGATTCGTTACAAAATTTGCACTGGGAGATATGAATCTACCAGTGTATCTTTAGTGCATCAGTATCGCGGCTTGAATCGCGCGATTCACACCGGAATCACTTGATTCTAGGTAACGTCAGGTCACGCAAATCTGACCTGATTCTGTGCGCGACCCGATAGGGTGAAACCCCCTATTTTCTCTCTTTTTTTTTTTTAATTTTTTTTTCCAGTTATATAAGGGAAGTAACTGCCAAACCCTATTTTTTATTCCCCTCTTGCTCTTCTTTTATGTTTTACTCCACATCTTGTGCCCCACGCTAGTTGCTTTTTTTCTTCTCTTCTACCGGTTCCATGCGGCTGAAATTTGGAAGCTTTGAAGTTTAAATATTGAAGTCTTCTTCTTTGCTGGTTCTTTCTCTAATCTTCTACTTCTATTTGATAATTTTTTTAACTCTATTTTTTTATTAGCTATTATATTGGTGGGAAAAATGAGTCAAAATCAGAATAAGAAAAAAAAAGAAGTTGACATTACATGGAAACATTGTGAAAGTGTTCCTCCCCATAAACTTATGGTTAAATGCAAATATTGTTCACATCAATGTTAGGGTGGGGTAGCCAGGATGAAACATCATTTGGCTGGAACTAGAGAGAATGTGAGTCCCTGTACAAGTGTTCCTGATGAAGTTAAAAATTTATTTGTTAAAATGCTAGAAGATAGAGAAAAAAATAAAGATGCTAGTAGTGTTGAAATATTTGAAGAAACAACTACTCAAGATGCTAAGGGGAAGGAAGGGACATCAAAAACTATCAAACAGAAAACGATGAATGAGATGGTAAAAGATAGAGAGTTAGTAATTCAAGATATTTGTAAATGCATCTATGGTAATGCTTTACCATTCAACTTGGTAAGAAGTCCACTGTTTATTCAAATGTTAAAATATGTTGGTGAATATGGTAGGGGTTTGAAACCTCCAAGTTATCATGAGGTGAGAGCTTCTCATTTGAAAAAAGCTGTTGATAAAATTCAAGAAAGTTTAGTGAAGTATAAGAGAGAATGGGAGAAATGGGGTTGTACTTTGATGTATGATGGTTGGATTGATGGTAAAGGGAGGTCTCTTACTAATTTTTTAGTTAATAGTCCGGTGGAACTGTTTTCCTAAAGTCGGTGGACACAAGTAGTGTGATTAAAGATGCTAAACAAATGTTTGAATTACTAGACAATATAGTTGAAGAAATTGGGGAGGATAATGTGGTGCAAGTTGTGACAGATGGTGCCTCAAATCTTGTGGTAGCAGGGAAGATGTTAGAAGAGAAGAGAAAAAAATTATTTTGGTCCCCTTGTGCAGCTCACTACCTTGATTTAGTCCTTGAAGACATTGGGCAACTTCCGGTATTTTATAATACTATCACCAATGCGAAGAAAATAACAACATTCATTTATAAGCATACATGGGTCCTTAACTTGTATAGAAAATATTCCAAAGGAAGAGAATTAGCTAGACCAGCAGTGACAAGATTTGCAACAGCTTATCTTACACTAAGTTGCATATTGCAGCAAAAGAATGCTCTTCGAACCATGTTTGCTTCAGATGATTGGGTTTCTAGCTGTTTTGCCAGTAAAAGTGAGGATAAGCAAATGGCAGACATGATTTTTGGGGATACTAGATTTTAGAGTTCCATCAAACATTGCTTAAAGTGTGTGAGTCCACTTGTAAAAGTTTTGAGACTTGTAGATGGTGACTCTAAACTTGCTATGCCATATATTTATGAAGCAATGGATAGAGCCAAAGAAGAGATTGCTGACAATTTTGAAAAGAAGGAATCAAGGTATAAAAAGATATGGAAGATTATTGATACTCGTTGGAATTTACAACTACTTAGACCCCTCCATGCGGCTGCCTACTTTCTTAATCCTAAGTAAGTTTTATACAATTTAAAGTTTAAAATTGAAATATTTATTACTTAATTGTATGTTAGAAAAAGATAACTTATTCATTATTTTTTTAGGTTCCATTATGATGAAAAATTTAATGCGGATCAAGAAGTCTATTTTGGTTTATATGAAATTATTGAGAAAATGATTCCGAATAGGAAGACAAGATTTTTAGTTGATCAACAGCTTGAGGTATTCAAGTCTGCCAAGGGACTTTTTGGAAGGAGCATGGCAATAGATACTAGAAACAAAAAACAACCCGGTCTCATTCTCTAGTCTATACTATTTATAAGAATTTAATTTTTAACCTTGCTAATAAATCTGGATTTTGAAAAACATTCCTAATTATTATCATTTTTTTTAGCTCTTTGGTGGGAAAGTTATGGAGGAGAAGGCAAGGAGTTACAAAAGGTAGCTATGAGAATTTTGAGTCTCACATGTAGTGCTATTGGATGTGAAAGAAATTGGAGGACATTTGATCAAGTGCATACTAAACGAAGAAATCGCTTAGAATAACAAAGGTTAAATGCACTTGTATTTGTCAAGTACAACCTTCAACTTGAGATGAGACAAAAGATTAGAGAGGAAAAAGGATAGACATATGATCCAATTTGTTTATCAGATATTGAATCTGATGATGAGTGGATGACTGAAAAAGAAAACCCATGCTTGCCAGTGGATGGGTCATGGATGGACATACATGAGAGTTTCACTCTTGATGAAGGAGCTCCAAGCAAGAAAAGAAAGAGAAGTATAATATTTTAAAACTAAATATAAGTTTATTTTAGTTTAAATATAAGCTTTTTGTTTTTCCCTTAGGTCCAAGAAATTTGAATGCCAAAACCAGTAGCAAAGGGAAATCTATAGTGGAACAAGAGAATGAGAATGAAGATAATGTTGAAGATGGGGAAGAGGAGGACGATGAAGAAGTGACATTATTAATGGAGGATGATCATGAATTGAGTGACATTGATCTTGGAGATGATGAATGATGAATTGAATTTTATGTTTAGTGACTTTAGTCTTTTTAAGTTAGGAGTTTGGTTTTTGAATTGATTTTGGGGACTATTTATGTTTAAAATTTCATATGTTGGCTATTTTATTTTTTTTGGACAGTGTATAGCACCTAATGTTTACAAACTTCTAATATTTTTTCATATGAAAATTACTTATATATTATCCTTAATAATTGTTCATGAATCTTATGATTCACGATATGGTACGATTCAAGATTCATAAAACCGGCTTTCTGATACACGATTCGTATCTCGGTTTGATAACCATAGTTCCGACATCCCTGCTTGAAACAAAGAAACGGTTTTCAGACCAAGGAAAAGAGTACCAAAAATCAGAAGAGCAAGTCAAATGCTATTGCTTGGGAAGAACTGCAACCGATGCTAGATGTTGAATATTATGTGAACCATCATCACTGTCACTACAACTGACGCAAGGGATGAATGCTGGATGCTGAATGGTTGAGGGTAAAACAGTCATATGCAGTGGCTTCCATGGAAGTTAGACAAGTCATGTAGCGGCTAAGAAGGATTTGAGTTCCATGCTTTTTGATGGAACTCACTTCCGTGCAGAACCAATGCTGGTTTTTGCTTCAACCTGTGTTTCCCAAGTCCTAGTTCAATGGTACCAAATGGGGCATTAATATTTCATTATTGAGTACTTATTTTCCAGAAGTCGAAGTTGAATCACTGATATGACCATCTATTATAGGCTCGTTAACAGATTAAAGTAACCTCAATCTATGGTAGCAATTACAAGTGGGCGTTGACCAGACTCCAGAGATTCAATGCACATGTAAATCACACACCAAGGCGAAAAAGAAATAGATACTACCAAGGCCAGGAGGGGGGGGGGGATCACATACCAAAAAAAGTAACTAAACCAACGAAAACATCATTTGTGCGCCTTTTGATCCATTTGTAACCGTTACACAAGGGTAAGCATTATTCCCTTTCTTTCAACAACTGCTTGAAGGGATGATAAAGGGTAGGGTATATATTGTATGAATTAGGGTATTATATTCAAACCCAAAACTTTTGAAAAATACTTTCCTCATCCCCAGACCTAAAACCTAACAAGTCATGCCTCAGCCCTTCACTACTGAATAAATCCCAAACCCAAAGACATTTTAAAATGAGCAAGTTTTTGCCGAGTACTCATTTCATAAAATTCATACGTATAAAATCACAACAAAAAAAGTCCCAGACAATCATTAAGATAATTTTAAAACAGCAACTCAATATTGTCTAATCTCAAGGATACATCCCCCGCTACCCATCAGATGTATCAGATCCAGACATTATGCCTATCCCTATCTACCCTTCAAATTCATATTTATCGCTCATCAATTCATTGTGGTATCCCCCTTTACTTGAATTATAAATAAGCACATAGTAAAGTCTATGTATTATCCAATTAAGTCACAGATTCAGAAAATCACCTGGGGTAGGGGAAGTTGCACAAGAATACCATGAATTGATGGATCTTTGTTAAATCTCAACAAAGCATTACGAACTTCAGCTTCTGTACAATCAGTCGGTAGTTCAGTCACAAAGGACTTGATTCCAACTTCTTGACATGCCTTTATCTTGTTGCGAACATAAATCTGAGAATCCCATCTCTGGCCGACCATAATCACAGCTAACCCAGGAACTTTCCCAATGCTTCTTCATCCGGCTTACCTCACCAGCTACGCTTGATCTGATTTCCATAGAAATCATTTTTCCATCCAACACCCTAGCAGTCTGCTCATTAACTGTGACCAACATCAATTTAAGAAACAGACATGGAAGAAGCACATTTGGAACCACTTTTATCAGCAATGAAAACCAGAATTACAATTTTCTACTGGAATAGCATATCCACAATCTAGAGAGACGAGTTGGGTTTTCTCCCCTTTCTTTTTTTTTTTTTTGGCTTCAGCACACCCTGTTAAAATATTGAGTATTATTTATCAGACTCCTCTGAGAAGTTTACAGAAAGTACAAATTTCCAAGGGATCTGTGCTTGTTGCTTTTTCAATTTCATACTCTCAAGTCTAAACTGCTAAATTATTACCAGAGTGCAGCTCAATTCCAATTCCAAGACCAAACTTTTAGGAAGATTGCTTGTTAATCAAATCTGTGCAATATTGCAGTCTAAACATTCTGCTATCACTCGACTTCATCCCGATTTAAAGCAATCCCCATCATAACAGGGCAAAACTGGAGGTCTCGAGTTACAAGGGTCACTCTATACCTTTCTCTAGTGAGCAGCTTAAGGAAGCTAAACAACATTGTTCCACTTGTGATGGGAGGTGTTATACTATTGTGAGGTTCTTTGAGCATCCTCCTTAAGACTTTGTGTTGGATTCTAACAATTAAGCTCTCACGTTTCTCCACTTCTTGAAGCATCTTAATGATAAGTGTGCATGGTGAGAAAAATTGTTTGAGGGCTTCATTTTTGTTGCTGCCACATTGATGTGGGTTAGAAACAAAGCTTGATTTGAAAGATTAACTGAGGCTATTAAAAAGCCTAGGCTCACACAAGGCCAAACCAACCACACCTCTTTTCATTATAGCTACTGATGGTGAGACTACTGTTCTAAACATCCACGCGGATGATAAAATAGTGATAAGAAATAATGAAGAGGTCATCAATCTAAAAGTCTTGAACAAGGAATTTGAGATTAAATACTTGTGTACTTTAAAGTATTTCTTGGGGATTGAAGTAGTTAAGTACGGCCAAAGAATTTCTAGATCCCAAACAAGATATATTCTGAACCTGCTTAAGGATACCAGCATAACTGTTTGCAAATCCACTAATAGTTCTATGGACCCATCCAACAAAGTATGAACAAAGTAAACTTCAATCTCCAAAGACAACTTTCTCTCTGCTCGTGAGTAGCATGTAGTTTCACAATGCCTACACTCTAAGTCTGACTAATATCTCCGATGGAAGCTAAAACAGTACAGTATTCCAAGTCCCACATTGAATAGCATGATTTGCTGCATGGAGTACTTAAGTAGGTTATTTCTCCCTCATCCATATCTAACTTTTGGGAGAGAATTCCCCACCTCACTTGGATGCCTATCAATTAGTATCAGAGTTGGTGGCTACCTCATATATCATCTTTCCACGGTTGACAGATGATACACGGGTGTAGCCTACTACAAACAACTGCAAAATACCAGCTTTTGCTCAATCAAGTAAAAGATGAAAGGGACCAATTAACCTTATCGTAGGAGATAAAATATTAATCAAAGGAATCTCACTAAAACAATAAAAGCATCGTCAAAATGAGGAAAGCCTTGGTGAAAGGGAAGAGGAGATACTTACAGCTCTTGTGTACTGATGAAACACTAAAACGAGATGAATTTGGAGTCCAAATGTCAGGTAGGTCCAGAGAAACAAGAGGTGGAGACATTAAAATTTGGCTCCTTTGTCCTTTTACCGTATGAAGAACCCTCGTTTTTAATTGAAGCTTCCTTCTCAAAGGATTCCATGCAGTCGCCAATAAACCCATCATCCTCGTCATCAACTTCCCTCAGCGAGTATATCACGCTCTCTCCCCGTTCCCCCCGGGGATCATACAAGGCTTGTCTCTAAGAACGTTAGTCAAGGAATTTAAAGCAACAAGGCCTGGCGCATTTGCTTGAGATATTAAAAGAGGAAAAAAAAAAAAAAGAAAGGATGAAAAAAGAAAGGAAAGGACCGTATTCGACGATGTTGATGAAGATTATCCCATTATTCGGCCGAGCCTTACTATAGCTTCAAAGGCAGTCAACAGATGTTTCAAAAACCCGACTAAGAAATTACTAAAACCAAATGACTAATACGATCTGCCTATTAACACTAAATAAATTTAGGCTTCTAAAATGTATCATGAACTATGAATTATAAGTCATCAGTCAAACTAAGTTGATTTGGCCTGAAAACTAAACCGGTTCAAGCAATTTAAGAAAGCAGTAGGCAAAAGAAAATAAGAACCACAAGAAATATCAATCCATAAGAATTTAATGTCAACCTGAATAGAAGGAAGTAGCAACAAGCCGATAGGTTGGACGAATCAAGCAGACTAGTAAAATTTAAGGCCGACAAAGAACTAATCAGTAATCACTAATCAAAATGCGCGGAAACCTGAGGGAAATAGACACCGGTTTTTCGCTGTCGTTGTGTCCCAGAAAGTTTCGGTCGCGATGGCCGTTTTGATCTTCTGGTCCAGCCCAGCTTCAGCCCATGGATTACCTAAGCCGCCACTAAGCGCATGTGGACATGTTGACATAACTGTTCTTGTAGAAAAGCACAAACTGGTCCTTGAATACTTCTGGGAAGGAAATGGATCGTTGATCCGAACTAAGGTTTAGTACAATGCGCAGCCAAGCTTTTTCTGCCGGAAACGCGGACTACATGAGGGGTTTGCGGGGATTGACTCATAAATAGTTTTTTAAATATGATTTACAAAATATAAGATAAGTATACAAGCTCCACTTATGTAAAATTGCTTAAAATTCCGTTCTCAGCGGAACTCCCGAACAAGTCCATAGTTATCCATCGGCGAAACTAATCTGCCCATGGTTTGATTTGATTTTAATTTCAATCAAATTTATATAACTTTTTTATTATATCATTGGTCATTTTTCTTTGGCCGGAGTTACATCATTATCATTATACTTTGCATTTATTTTAATTTGGATACCTAAAGTTTCAAACCGTTATTTTTTCAGCTAAAATTTATTCTGTCTAAAACATTGATCTTCGTATTTTTGAAAGGATTTGGATAATTTACGGACTCAATTTCCATGCTAACCATAATGACAAGTACCAAGAGCTCATCATTTATGCGCACCGTTTTAATAATCATTGGTCAAGCAATGTCGTTTTGCTGGATTGTGTAGATTTGTGCTTATGAGTTATGATATCATTTTTCTTTATCTGAAGGAGGAGAAAACGCTTAGCAAGGCAAGTTCGATGGTGCTGCTTCACAATTTTGTCTAGGTCTTCGCCATTTTTCTTCCAATGTAGACTACATAAATTTGAAGCGATCCAATCCAGAATCCGTAATTGGAAAAATTGCTAAAAAAAACTGTTGAAATAAAAAAATTTGACAGCAATAGTACCAGTTTTAATAACAAAAAATGCAAAATTTCAATTTTAACAGTCTTTTTTTTACGATTTTCATAATTTCCTGCAAGAAAAACTAAACGTTGATCACCTTTGCATGGGAGCACACGGCAATCTGTGCAACGGAAACTGCAATGCTGGGAGGTGGGTATCCCGGGTCTCTGGAAAGGCGAGGAGGAAGAAGAAGATGGTGAGTTGGATGCTCCCCTGGAAGAGGAAGGGGAAGACAATGAGGTGAGCCAGATGACATGGGTGCAATTTTTGCGAGGATTAAAAATAAATTATACAGCCTCCTATCTTTAGTTATAAAAGTTTGTTTATAAACTATATAAACAGAGTTAAATTTAAATTATTGAATGTAAAAAAATTAAAGTGATAATTGATTTTTCCAAAATTATGTTACATCTGATTCTAATTATAAGAGCTAGTTGATTCATTTAAAAAAATTAAAAAAATAAATTAAATTAATTATTTGTAATAAATAGGTATTGTCTTTTTTAAAATATCTTTATTAATCAAGTATATTGGTTAAAATTATAATTATTAAAATGTCTACATCAAAAAAAATTTATAAATATAAAAAATAAAATAAATTGAGATATTATATTTATGATCAAAATAAAAATTAAATTAAATTTTATATTAAAAATTGGAAAGGAAAGTGTTAATCTTTAATCTTTTTGGTACAAAAATTTTAATCGGAGCCAAGCCCAAGTCAACTCTTCCTAAGGAAAGCACCACCCAGCAAGCGCCGCGACCTGGTCATTTGATTGGAGTTTTGAAGCAGGAAGGAACTTCACCCCTTACGTATCGGTTGTCCCCCAGCTAGCCTTGGCTGGATTACTTATCCTTTTAATGGGAATCCGGATTCTAGGGTTGATTTTGCTGCTTCCGTTTGTACTGGGGTTGCCGAACGCAACGGCTGATGGCGCAGATGGTAATCTTTCTTCTGGAGGGCCACTATGGTCTACTGTAAAGGAGGAAGAGAATCTGCTGCATAACGATGAGCAATACAACGGTGACCTTGACGGCGGGTTTTCTTCACTGGACGGGATGTTACAGTGGGCTATAAGTATAGTCATTTTTATTATCGATCAGTTCGTTAGTCTCTAATTTAGAATTTGTAACTGTATTGGGTGTACAATGTTGTTTGCTATCTTTTCTTTAAAATCTTTTGATTGGCTGCAAGATAATCAATTGATTATCTCTCTCAAGTTCTAATGCCATGCGGCTTTTTCATCTAATAAATAATATACGAACTTGCAGTTGATGTAAAATTGTACTTCTATAATAATATTACCATTTTGTATTAGGTCATTCTGATCCTGCAAAATTAAAAGAAACAGCTGATGTACGGCTGCAATTATCAGAAAGTGAGCTCAAGAAGCGTCAGATGGAACTAGAGGTAGAAATCATCTGCATTTTTTGTAGGAAAGATATTTGGCTTCTTTTGCAATTTGTGTTTTAGCTGAATTTAAGTTTTGTTGATCATCATCGAAATTATATGATTTAAATGATGTTTTGTGCTTCACGTCCCTCTTCAATTGGATTAGTGATTGATCCAATCTTAATGGGCCTCAGACTTTATAAAAGAAAGAACAAATAAAACAATAAAAATAGAGTGGCCCGTTGAGGGCAGGTGCTCAGGGATAACCAGCTCTCTCATGATGAATGCTGAGCTGATAAGCTGAAGGAGAGAGGAAACAACTAGCATGAGATGGCTACCAGTTCATTGGAGGGGACTCAGGCTGCATAGATAAGAAGAAGGGGAGGAAAGATGTTGGGACTCAGAATTCTTCCTTTCCGATGCAGGAAGCCATTTTCTTACTTCTACATTGTTCTTTTATTGTTTCAGCTGCTGCTATCTGGGTTACAGTCATTTTCCTGGCTAGATTACCATTGTAGAGGAGAATCAACCACATTCCTTATGTAAATAAGTAAATAGTACTAAACTTTTCCATCAATCATCAACCGTATATTTTAGTATGTGCTGTATTCCTGTTTGGTTGGTGTTCATGGTGCGTATGGATATTGTTTTATGATATGGCGTTTGCTCCCTGTGGAAATTGATAAGTTGTATTTTATTGAGCAATGCAGTGTCATCAAACTTTCGAGAAGTAGTTGCTGACAATAACAAAATTGCTCGCTTCTTGTTTAGTCAGGATATTGGTGGGAAAAAAATTAGAATAGGTGGACCCATTCTGCACTTACCTGTGACTTGCAGTGAAAACAGCTCATTTGAAGTGTTATGTTACAGTTTGGCTGCATGTGTATCTCTTTTGTTTTCTCTGGGTATGTCATATGCATTTGCATACACCTGCTCGTTGGGAATTTTGATGATGACAAGAGCTCCAACAGGAATTGATGGAGGAAATGAAAGTTCCATCAGATGCTGAATTGATGAAAATTGCAATAGGTGATTTGAATAATTCATCTCTAACTTCGGAAGAGCGGCTCCGGGCTCTACAGGAACTTAATGTACTTGTTGAGCCAATAGATAATGCAAATGGTAGGTTCATATAAATTCATATAATCCCTGTTCTGATCTGATGCGCCTGCCTTTTTATACTTGTTGAGTGTCCAGCAGCAAGCATTTTTGTGGCTGTGGGTTAACTGAATACTTCGTCTGCATGTAGCACATATTTCTTTTCTAATTTGACTGTCTATTATTATTATGCACATGAAAGAGTTCACCCTTCTTCCTCTGTTCACTCCCTATATTTTTTTGTATTTATTTTGATCAAATTGATTACTAACCTATCATATAGCAATACTTTAAATTTGTTGTAATTGTATTCTAGACAAGTCCGTGCATGCATTTGCAAAGTCACTTTTTGCTACTTTGGGTGCTCTGTAATGCAGAAGACTAATTCTGTTTCTTGGGTGCTTGAAATCCATTTGTATTGGATTTACCTGAATGTTTGTCCATGCAATTGCCCGCTTAATGTGTTTCAGAAACAAAGGAGGAAAGAAAGTCATACCATGAATATTCTAATCTCCTATGAGGGAAAGGGAGTTGAGGTAGTTAATGAGACAATATGGATATAATATTTTTGAAAAATAAGTTATATTATGTTATTTTAATTTTAATTACTATTATAAAAAATTATTTATTTAGTAAACATGCAGAAGCTGAAATTTGATGTCTGGTTGCCTAAAAAAATTACTTCAGTTTTCAAAACTCCTTTGTTTTCTCTCCATTACTCATAAGTTACTTATATAGTATTTTGACTTCTTGAAATTTTTATCATTTTCTTAATTTTTTCACAATTTTAAATGCATATATAAATTCAAAAATATTTAAATTGAAATGCAAGTGATAGAATGCCAAGCCACAAGTATCTTTTATTAATTTATATTGTCTGGTGGACTTTGGACATTTTAGAATGTGGGGTTAAAAGGCATAGAAAACTTTTCTTAGTCCTCCATATTATGGGTTTACCCGACTACTACTGCCGCCAACTCTTACAGCAGGAGATAAAATGGAGAGTAAAGGGTTGGTGAAGCTGGAAGTCTTGGTCCAGCAGAAGGTATGGTGGTAGACATCTGAAGAACCAGAGGAGCAGATGGGCAAAAGGGGAGTTTCATTGTGAATAAGATGTAAGCAAGGGAGGCAGATGGAAAAGTGTTTAGAGGGGTTGGCAGAGAAAATTTGGGAGGAAAGTCAGGGAGAAAGCTGGCTTCACAAATGGCTGTTACTGATTCATTTTTTCTTGCTTTTGTGCTTGTGTCTGGAATTGCAGTGATCCCTCTTGTACTTTCTATTGTGATTTGTGTGAAGCTTGCATGTTGTGATCCGCTGTGTTTCTGTGATTTGAGAGTGTTTAACACTTTTGTTTTGGAAAATTCCTGTATTCTAATGCCAATGTCAGTCCCATATTGTACTCTTTTGTTGTTTTATTGTATCTTAGCTGGGGAATCCAATCACAACATCTTAGTTCAAGCATCAGTGGCTTCCCTTGGATTATTTCATATGTCGTAACAGATAGTCGTTTGTGCTCTCTCTTTGTGTGTAATGTCACTTGCCAACCATTTTCTTTTTCTTATAATATTGCAGCACAGATGTTTCTATAAAATACTAAAAATTCTTAGTTAAGGATCTACATCTGTTTCAGTTTCCGTAATCTGTTGTATAGTAATCGTGATTATGGTTATCATATCAGATTTTGGCAAACTAGGGGGACTTGTTTGTGTGACACAAGAGCTTTATCACCCTGATCCAAATATTAGGACTATTGCTGCATGGATCCTTGGGAAAGTTAGTCAAAACAATCTTGTCGTTCAGCAGCAGGTATGTTGTTTGTTTGAAAAGCAATTTATTCCTGGTCTTGAATCTAGGTCACTTGGGAAAGTATTCTCATGGTTCAAATTATAAGTCACAAACAAAAATATTTGGAGTATTGATTTTTTTCATTCCTACCAGTCAAAATGCAATTAGAGAGAAATTAGAGAAGTATTAATTGACGATCATTTAATTGGGTGGAATTTTTGGAAAATAATTTTTAACATATGTCAAATTTAAGAAGTCTATATGTTTTTGACCATTTTTCTTAATATCTGTAAGGTAACTAATGGTGGCTTATATTTAAGGCTGAGGGTAGACTTTTTTAAATGGATTGGTGTCATAATCAATCAACTGAGATAAGCTCGACAATATTATGATTTGTCCAAATTCCGACTCTTCCAGGTTTTGGAACTTGGGGTGCTTTCAATGCTGATGAAGATGGTAAAATCTAATTTTATAGAGGAAGCTAATAAAGCATTATATGCTGTTTCAGCTTTGATCCGAAATAATTTAGCGGGTCAGGAATTGTTCTCTGCTGAAAATGGAGATTTGATGCTTCAGGTGACCTGCCTAAGGCTATTTTTATTGTTATTACCACTATTATTTTCACTAGTATAATTTGCTTTCTCTGTATCATTATTATTTCTGTGATTTTTTTGGGTAAACTTATTTCTGCACATCAGTTTTGCTATTACAATCTTTTAAATTGTTATTGAAATTGACACTTCTTTCAGAATATTTTGAGGAATTCAAGTATTGATATCAGACTACAGAAGAAGGCTTTGATTCTCTTGGCTGATCTAGCGCAGTGTCAGATAGAAAATGCGCATAAAACTGAACTACCTTTCTTAAGTGATCGAGATCTGCTGAAATCTGTGGTTGATCTCATTGCTGCATCAACCGATTTGGATCTCCAGGACAAGGTGCATTGTTTACATGGCATCTTTTTCCCCCATTTTTAGCAGAGCAGTCACATGGCGTCTGATATTATTGACAAGTTCTCAAAACTCAAAATATCAGTTTGCTGTTGTGATGCCATGTTTTTTTAATGCAATGTCACTGGCACACCTTTCACCGCCTAATGATGAGCATTTTGAGCTGCATCGTTTCCATTTGGTAAGCGTATGTTGAAATATGTTTATTAGCGGGCACGTTCGGTAAATTCACACACAAGGACACTTGGAAGGTTGTGTCTTCCTTTTTATGTGTCTTGCCTACGGTAGTTTGAGTGTTTGACCCTTTTGCTGTTTTTCCATGTCGTGTATTTGGCTTAACTTCTGGCATTGCTTGCCGAATGCAATAAGCAGGCCCTTGTTGCAATTAAGAGTCTCCTGCAACTCAGGACCACTGAAGCTCTGGTTGTGAAAGACTTCTGTGCTTTAGGTGATGCATTAAATAAAATGAGGCAGTTGCTGCTTAATGTGATGGCGGATGAATTCCAGAGAGATTATGCGATAGATGTGGAAAGCCTTCGCAGTGAAGTAGAATACATTTTCCAGAGAAAGCTGTCGAAGTAGCGACGTCAGTTGAACTTTTTTCCTGGAGCTGGTTCTTTCAGATTAAAATGAGGCAGTATTTGGTGATGGATGTATATGTCAGATCCTGTTATGGATTTGAAAAGCTTTAAAATGCATATTGCACATAAAAGATGTTACGGTGATAATGTATTGATTTCACTATGTATTATCCCATAGATTTTTTCCCTGGGTAAAATTTTGGCCTGCTGTGATGAATTTATGAGGGTGATTATTCATTTTAGTCCATTGAAATATCTAGACTTAGCACCGTATTTACTCATGTTCATATTTTGGGTATTTGTACTTTTTAATTTGTAAAAAAAAAATCACTTTTAATCTTAAATATAAGTTATTTTTAACCATCTCACTGAAATGAAAAAAGCTGGTCGCCCTAGTAAAGTAGTCTTAGAATTGAAAAAATATTCATATTTACCGCCATTTAAAAAGATGTGTGTCTACGTAAATAGTCTTGGAATAATTAAAAAAAAAGAATCCATATTGACCTCTATTTAAAAAGATGTGTGCGCGTGTGTGTGTATAATTAATAGAACCATCTGGGAAATCCGGTTTCTGAAAAATAGCGTTAAATATCCTAAGAACTTCCGCAAGATGACCAGTGTTGCATAGGCTTCATGGCAAGTACTTGACTGGATTTGCCTATGGGTAAGACGCACTAGCCTGTGTAGGGGGGACAAATCGCAGTGACCTCGGCAAAATGATACTGTGTGAATACAACTATCACACAATTGATTGTGATTTGGACAGAAGTAAAAGACCATGAACCCAAGAACAGTCTAAAACAAACAAACTCATGTACAAAGAGCATATAATTGACTAAAGTTCACACGAAAGAAAAAGTTCTGGAAAATAAGGATAGAGTAGGTGAATATAGCAAATGATAATCGAATAGAAGTTTTCTAGACAAAATTTAAATGCACCAATTCTCGTATTTAATCATGTCACTTCATAAAGTAAGCATATTTGAGAATAACAATTGCATATTTGACCATGTTCTGAACAAAAGCAAATTTAGAGTGTATTTGGAAAAGACAATAGTTGAATATCATCACCCATAATTGATTATGAATGCGACACATCAAACTAAAAATAATTTTGAAGCATTATAGTTAAATATAACATTACATGCTTGAATACCTATTATACAAATGACACATGAATTAAATATAGTGATATATAGCATAGAATGTTCGAATATGTTTCATCCATAGGCCTAAACAAAATACATTAACTATAGTGAAATATCCATTCATATATTTAAATAAGGAGAATTACAATAAAGTCTCATGAAAATAATATATTTATAAAAGGTCTCTTAATAACTAAATAACTTATAATGACAAATTGTAGAGCAATAAATGACAATAAATTTCAATTATTCGCTTGTTATTGAAAAATTTTAATAATTATTTCTCTTTATTAAAATCTTCTAGTAATTTTCTCGTTTAAATATATTAGTCAGAGTTAAAGAAATAATTTCTAAGATATTTAAAAAAACAAGTCTAAAATTAGAGATCATATCAATCAATTTCACACTTTGACAAGTTAGAAATCACCTAAATTTTATAAAACATTTGGATTATAAGAGCCAAGCAGCTAGATTATACGGATATGTCTGAAAATAAACTTACTGCGACTAAGACTTCACTTGCTGTCCTGATTCCTCTTTTCCTCTCAAATCTTCGATCAATATATAACTAGCAAAACAATGTAAAAGAAATCGTCAAAACTATAGACACCGATTTCGTTTCAAACCTTTATGTTATATCAACCGAGGTTCTTCCATTCCATTCTTCGTCATAAGGTTGTTAAACCTGTGTAGTGTTATACTACTCATTTAGGGTATTAGTAGCACACTAACAATATTTAAGAAAATTAATTTCCATGTTGTTATTTTGTTTTTTTTTTCCCGGTGTATAAAAAGATTACTTTCCGAGTTTCCATTCACAAATTAAAGCCTTATCATAGCACTTGTCCCTTGATATCTTTTCCAACCCTTGTTACCTATTAATTCAATTGACATTAGTAAGCCTAGATCATCTATCATGACTAACACATTATTTTCTGATCAAATCATCATGTTCAATTCATTATTTTTTTTTTCAGATTTCTCCCAATATCACTTAACAGTAGTTGGTTGTTTACCCAATTAAGCCCTCAAGAAACATGTATGAATTCATGAGGTTTAATTGTAATTCCGTGCATGCTTGTAGTTTCTAGATCTTATATACACAACATTAACTATGCTAACACAGAACTGCTGACAACAATTCACGTAACGTGGATAAATTTACTTACTAATCTCATGCGTGAAGGGATAAATTTCAAATCACATTTATAAAATTAGTCCATTTTGGGATGTCCATGGAGGAGTAATGCGTCTCTTGTGGTCTTTGCTGCGGCCTTTGGGTTCTGGCCCGGTCATGAAATAAGTATTTTGTGCAAATTTAAATATCATTGTTTGTTTTATAGGTTGGTAAAAAAATTGTTTGTTTTAATAGTTTATTCCAATTTTAATTTTGATTTCTATAGTTTGAAATAGTGAATTTTAATCCTTATAATTTTATAAGGACTTACTCTAAGCTTAAGTATAAAGAGTAAAATCAAGACTATAGAGAGTAAAAAAGACCAGAACTAATGATTTAAAACTATAGGGAATAAAATTAAAATTTGATCAAACTATAAAAATAATTAATCTTTTAAAAATGAAAAAATTTACATAATTATACCCTACATAATATATAATTCTAGAAAATGAGAAAATACCTCTGACTAATCTACTATATTTTATTCAATCAATAAATTCTACACATTATTTATGCCTGGGGATAATGCATAGCGGTAAATCTGACCTGTAATCCTCCGTTGGGATGCGCCGTAAAGTTTTGAAGTGATCCGCACAAAAAAATAAATTTTGCTTTGGCTTGAATCTGCTCAGAAACTTTGTAGCATGTTCGATTGACAGACCGGATGAGGGGTGAAAAAAATAGTCGTAGTAATAAACCAAATCAAAAAGGCCAAAAACTTACGAGGAAAAATCCGGCATACAGAAGTTATTAGAAAAGTACCCAAGGCAAAAGCAAGGCTCGGCGAAGCCGGGAGAGAGCCAGAAAGGAAGATGAAGGGCGCTTCTGGGGCTGGTAGTGGTGGTCTGGGCGGGGTTCCTTCATATGCATTCCCTTCTAAAAGACGATGGAAAGGACTGGTAATTGGGGTACTGGGCCTTGTTATCCTTTCCATGCTTGTTCCTCTCGTCTTTTTGCTTGGTCTACACAACGGCTTTCACTCTGCTGGTACTATGCCGATAAACTCCCTTTAGTTGCTTTCGCGTAGCTTTTGAAATTTTTTAGATCTGTTTCTCGTTCTTGTTCATTAATGTCTCTGGGTTTCATTATGTAGTTTTACCTAAGGAGGGGATGTTTTCTTTTGATTTGCAATGCTCTTCTGTATTGCGTGCAATCTTTTCCCGACGTTTCAATTGATATGAAATCATAATTAAGAAGTCGTGGATGTGATCTCTGATCTGCATCGGACGTAACTTCCCGCCAAGCTTTAAGACAGAAATAATACAAAAAACTCGTTGAAGCAATGTGCGTTTGTTTCTTTCTGTTTACCAATACCACGCTTTGTTAGGAAGGCAATATAACTCAGATCGACTCGTATATTTCTGTACTTGTATCAGAAATCAACTTCCATCACTCTGAAATTTTTATCCCATGTTTTTCCCGGCAAATGATGCGATATTAGCGTCAATGATGCCGCCTTATTTTAGTAAAAATTTCTCCACTCAAAATTATATTTCCACTGTGCAGGATATATATATGAACGACAAAGTTCTCCTTCAGTAAGCATTCAAGCATATCTCTGAATCTCTTTAAATTTTCCATTCCATGTGCTTATCTGTTAATACCGCTGGTGTTCCGCCTTGTCCTCTTTTCTACATTCTTTCGATTTTTTTTTCCTTCCCAGAATCGTGATGGACTTGGAGGATATGATAGATCCAATATTAAGAATATGCCGAATCAGTCTGAGGTATTCTTTCTTTCTTTTCTTTTCTTTTTCTTTTTCTTTTTTATTATATATACAGAAAAAGACTCCTTATTTCTTCCAGAAAGCTTCTGCAGTATGTGTCTACATATTATAGTGGGTCTTAGATAATCCGCTGCTTGAACTTTAAAGTTAATATTGATTTTTTTTTTTTTGGCAAAAAGTTTACTTAATATGCACTATACGGATGCTAAGCAACATATTCCTCAGAGGGAAGAATAGTGGGGCTTGAAAATCGATCATTTTATTATACTTGCTGTGAAGTATAAAAGTAATGCATTGCTGGTGCATGAACCTGAAGAATAATGGGGCTTGAGAATTGATCTTTCTGTTATACTTGCTGTGAAGTATAAAAGTAATCCATTGGTGGTGCTTGAACCTGAACAATAATGGGGCTTGAAAATCGATCTTTTTATTATACTTGCTGTGAAGTATAAAAGTAATGTATTGCTGGTGCATGATCCTGGTGTGATCTATTATTACTTCCAACCGAGTATGTTATCTCCCAGTAAGCTCAAATCAATGGTTTTTTTTTTTTTCTTTTTTTCTTTTCCTTTTTTTCTTTTTTTTCAGGGAGAACAGTCAACCCATGTTGAAGAGCTGATGAAAAAGTTTGAATCAACACTTCCAAAGGTTCACTGCATCATACGCTGGTGTTTAGTTCTTTTATTTCTATGTGATGCATAAAATATATAGCTAATACTTGTCCAGTACTATTGCCGAGCATCATCTCTGCATAAGTAAAAGTAAAATGTAGATATTAACCACCTGTTCTACCATTAGTGGATCATTCTAAGCTTCAGCTGTTTGGATTTTCTCTATTAATTAATGAAATATTCACAGAAGGAAAAATGAAAAGGACAAGGAAGATACAAGATTCTTCTTGAACAAAGCAACACATTAAACGAAGAAGGACATTGATAATATTAAAAGAGCTCTGGGATCCCTGTACAGATCTACCAATGAGGGGTTTTATGAGCTGGCGTGTGGTGAAAGCCATAGAGAGGATATAAAAACAATGCCATTTCAGCAACGGAAAGGACAAGGCTTTATATAAGAAATTTTCCTTTTGCTCTTGCTGTAACCTCTCAACGTGATAGAAAAGACATTGATTCGGTTGCTAAGGAACCCAAATACCAAGAGACAAAGCTTTGTCTTTGGGCCAACAAAGACAGCTTTGACAAGCCTGCAAACTTGTAACATATCAGTACCATGGTTCAAGTAAAGGACTTGTTGTAAGAGGAAACTTTTGGCTTTTGAGGAACTCTTCAAGAAGGATAATTCATTGCTAGGAAAATTGGAAAGAAAATATAGATGGAATTGTCATAGGATACTCAATTAGTCATATCTTCAGAACTTATGTATATTAGGAAAAAAAAAATAAAATAAAATTCAAGCCAAAGCAAGGAAATTGTTGGCATCCTTGATCGATGAATGTTAGAATTAATAGGTGATTATTCGCCAATTGATGGGAGGTTTCATAAACCTACATGTTACTTCCTTGCTCTCTATTTAATTGCCATTGATTGAAGGGTTTTGTGTGATTTAATTTCCAGTGATGCAATCACAGCATTCGTCAATCTTTGTAGTACCAAACAATAATAGGAAGCAATTGAGCTAGCTTGCCCAAGGTGTGATTTCATGAATGGACAGATTTTCCTCTTTTGGTTGTCTACCGATAGACATGGCTTCTCTAAAATTTTGGTTGTTGCTTTAGTGATGAATGAGATTGTGAATGCATGAAGAGACAAAGAGACCATAGTATAGTTTTAAATTGGACTTTGAAGAAGCATGTGATAGTGTGATTTTTGGCTTCCGAGATAAAGTTCTTGCTAGAATAGCTTTTAGAGTGTAGATGATTTCAGGTTGTCTATTTGAGTCCACTTCCTTGCATTAAGATAAGATTTCGTTAAATTTGTTAGTTATTTGGATTTTAAATAGGATTTATATATATTTAGATGATTTAAATAGATTTAGATGGTGTAAAGGTATCATAAGAATATTGTCTTGTTAATATAAATGGTGAAATTATTCTAGGATTGGATATTATTTTGTTAGAACATCATTATGAGCCATTAATACCAAGACTCCTCCCTTTTGTATATACAACCCTGTCCTGTTGATATGAGAAATTGATTCTATATTTTCCTATTTCTCTGTAGATAGGATTTATTTATATTATTGAGATTTGGATAAGATTATGATATTTATTTATATTAGGATATTTATTTATTCATATTTATGCCTATAAAGAAGTGTGGATTGCAATAAGGTTCACCTTTTTCCAGATTATTCTATTATTCTGAAATCCTTCTGTTTTCTCAATATCTCTTTTCTCTGTTTCCCAATCAAATTCCATATCAGTGGTATCTCAAAGTAAGGTTTCCTTGGGAATATGGTTGAAATGGGGAACTGGGTTGCCATTAAAAGATAGAGATTGTCAAAAAAAAAAAAAAGAAGCATAATATGATTATTTATTATGTTCTATAATGAAAGTATAATGATAATTGTATGGTTTATTTGGGAAATCATACACGTTTTCGTGTTATTACTAGAATGGCATATTGTCATTGTATTTTGATTGTAGGACCTGACGCGAAAGACGTAAGGAGCTGCCATTAGGTGATAGAGAATGTCATAAAAATAGAATATTGTATACATATAATCATCATAGGCACAAGTTAGAAATTTTGACGACTCCTCTAATTTTACTTCTTTTCACTAAAAAGATAAATAATTGAAGATCTATGACTATTATGGTTTATTGCTGTGTTTTTTTCCTATTATATGTGGGGTTTTTTCTGTTTCTTAGTTGAGTGTGTCTTCTATAATCAGGATCACCTGGATTTTGACTGTTGTTTCTTGTTCTAGTGTACATTAGGCTTATGAGATTTATGTAGATGAGGAGGTTTATGTCTGGAAGTTTCTGTTGGATAAACGGATTAATGAATTTGGTATATCCATCCTCATATATTCTGTTGCGGAAAAATAATGAATAAATGAAGTTTGTTAGTAGTTAATAGCTGTTGGGAGTAGGAGAGGTCATATATTATAAATAATACCCCTAAACAGTAATTGTACTCAGTTGTTGAATGTTGAATAAACCTAAGAGCATTTCACTTCTCTCGTCTTCCTTTCTCTTTGTTTCTATCTTCTTTCAGCCTCTCTGTTTCTCTTCTCCCTCTCTCTTTTCTCGTCATGTACCACAACATATTCGCTTTTTTGTAGTCTTGTTTACCAAAGCTCCTTAGGATCCTAGATCAACAACCCCCCCTTTTGGGAGGGGGTTTACATGCCAATTGTGGTACGCAACTGTGCTAAAATTATTACAAGGAAAGATACAAATGACGAGAAGGATAAGAATCTTTACATAAGGGTGGTTTATAGGAGTCTCTGTTTCTGATATACTAAAGGGATCGGATAGCCTTGTGATGTTCATTAACTTGCTTGGTTTTTTTCTTCTCTCTCATTTTGGATGATAAGTTATAGTCTCTTCTAGTGGTAAATCTACCCCACTCTTTAATAATGTTTTTACTTTTATGGAAGACTTCATTACACAATGCTTTAGAAGTTATGTGCAGGGTTCTTATTCTAGGCTTCTTCAAGTTATATGCTAGATTTTTATTATTTTTAATTTTAATTGCATGCCAGAATGCTTTAGAGAATTATGTTGGAATAGCCAAGAATGAAACAGTCAAAACTGCCAGGGATGATCAAGAAAAAGGTGATCTTATGGATTCAACTTTGCGGTTTTAACTGTTTAATGTCACACAATGTCTTTTTGCATCTCATTTCCTTTTTTCTGCTTCTACATAATGCAGGTTTCAAGGGACCACCGAATGGTTCTCTACAATTAGTTCCAGCATCAAATGTACTAATTTATTTACCATCATTTGCTAAAAACTTATTTACATGATATTTTATTTATTGTTTCATCTTGTTGCATGAGTTGATGTAAATTCTGCAACAGAAAACTAGAGTTGGTCACCTAGATGCAGTCATCCGCCAAACAAGAAGCTCTACTGATGAAAATGGAAAGTCATGCGAGCTCACATTTGGGAGTTACTGCTTATGGCGCCAAGAACATAGAGAAGATATGAAAGACGTTATGATTAAAAAATTGAAAGACCAATTATTTGTGGCTAGAGCTTACTATCCCAGCATTGCAAAGCTTCCAGCACAAGATAAATTGTCTCGTGAGCTCAGACAGAATATACAAGAGCTGGAGCGTGTCCTCAGTGAATCTACTACGGATGCTGATCTTCCTCCACAGTAAGCTATGATAACCTTGCATAAGCTTTTTGTTTCCCATTTAGGTAAGCTAGCAAGGTAGCAACCTGATGGATCAATGTTTTGGAAATTGCTTATAACATTATATCAGTATGACTTTCAGTGAATCTCTCACATCAATGTTAATCTAGCAGCCCATTAAAAACTATGATTAAGTTGTACTTTCAATTTTTTCCCCAGCTGGTCTTGAACATGAGCAGTAGAATTTATTAGGCTTGTGTTGATTTAATTTGTGAAAAATTTGGGACAAATGCCAGAGGATTGATTTTCTTTGTGTGCTACTCCTTACTGAGATATTGGTAGGTATAAATAAATACATAAAGCTAGGGAGTTGCGAAGCAATCCCTGAGAATAAGGACTGAGACAATCTAGAAAATCTATGTCAATAGCATTCGTTGCTTCCTTGAATCCCACTTCACAGGCAGTCTTCATAGGCGTTTCAGCTTGCATGCTGGTTTCCTTCAAAAGATTGACGGTATATTTTCTCTGAGACATTACGATGCCTATCTTTGATCTTGCAATCTCCATTTCCCAGAAGTACCTTTTAAGTTTCCACTACGGTTAATTGTTTGATAATTTGATTTCCTCCTCTTAAGTCACCTATAACAACTATGTTATCAACATATACTATCTAAATAGCTACTTTCCCACTGGGCTAGAACTTAGCAAATAGACGGTGGTCAACTTGGTTGAGTTTACCCATGATTCTTAATGACACTAGTCAATTGGTCAAATCAAGCTCTTAGTAGCTATTTTAGATTGTTTAGTGACTTGTGGAGTTCATAGGCTTTCTTTTTTCCTTTTTGAACCTCTATCCCATGAAGAACTACCACGTATACGTCTAATCCCATTTAGGAAAGCATTTTTTTTTTTCCACATCAAACTAACGAAGTGTCCAGTCTAGGTTAGCAACTCGGATAATAACACTTTTATGGTATTAAAATTTAGCAACAAGAGCTAATGTTTCTTAAGAGTCAATACCTAGCTCTCATTCCATCCTTGATGATGGCTTTTGCCATTCCCATTCGTTAAGTTACTTATTCCTCTTAAATTCCCATCATATTTATAATTTTGAGTTAGTGTCATGTTATTACCAAGGTTTGAGGGATATTAACCATCATGTTATTATCTAATGGTGTTGAAGGGGGAGTTACATTTTTTTTCCCCAAGTAAACGAAGGTCTTTATCGTACCACCATCAGATCACGATCTGAAGGTTAGGGGACCCAAATCTGTTACTGCCTTGATGGACCTGGGGTAAATAGACATAATTTGGGACGATCTGAATTTGTTATTATTGGAAGTTGGGGCTAAAACTTTAATAGATGACAGACTTGCTTAATCTAAATAAATGGGAGATTTGAAATAAATAAATGGGATTACACAAAACTGGATAAGCTTGTCCATTAAGTCTTATCCCATTTAATTACTATCCTGACATAAACAAATGCCTTCCTTCTTGGAAAACTTAAGAAAGAAAGAAATCTACATGGATCAATCTCCTAGATTTATTGTTTGACTAGGGTGCAGAACGCATCATTCTGTTTATGGCTATGCACTCAAGCAGTCACCACGGGCTTGGTTTGGAAGATTTAGCAGTATTTTTCAGATACCAGGGGCAGTTTAGGGAGTTGAATTACCTAACAATGACTCTAGTCTCTCCTTGATTGTGAAAGAAGTGAGTCAATTCTTACAAGCACCGCACACTATTCATTGGAAAGTAAAAGGGTACCTAGCAAAGGACCACATACAAATCCATGTGGTAGGATGTGCTGACTTAAAATGGCATATGATTACCTTCTTGGAGGAAGTCTTGCTTTTTTGGAAAAGCAAGAAATAAAAATGTTATGGCAAGATCTAGAATAATTAGTCCAAGACCTTCAATTTGAAGATCTTGACAAAATGACACTAAAATGTGAAAATAAAGTTGATCCACACATTGCCTTTAATCTGGTCTTTCATGAGAGAATTATAACATTTAAATTTAGGGTTAAGGTGCGTTCAGCAGCAGCCTGAAGTATTTTTTCAAATGTGGCCAACACTCTAAAAATACTGAAAAAAACAGTGGATATATATTCATTTAACAGACCTTTTGAGAAGTTAATGACAATTAAAATTGCTCATGAAATAATACTTTAAAGGTACAATTGCTTCTGAAAAAAATTAATATTTTAAGAGCAAAATTATACCACAAAATATTTTTGGGTGTTGGATATACTTAAAAAAATATTTTAAGGTGCTGAATGAAGTATAAAATACTTTAGAATACTAGATGCACGTATTTCAGGGTGCTGGAATGCAACTTAACCCTTAAATTTATGGTCATTTTATCAAAGAGAATATCATATCTATAACCATTACCGCCTGCCATGTCAACTCGAATAGTCGACGAGTTGGCATTAAGAGGACCACAAGTTTTGTAAATTGTGACAAAGTATGCTTCAACTTGAGGGAGAAGGCTGATTATGATTATTGAATATAATTGATTGTGAATAATTAGAGAGATTAAGAATGAATGATTTAATTCTATAATTAGTAGGGAGAATACTAATTAGTCATAACTATGTTTTGTAATCTTACTGTAAATAACGCAAATCAAAACTCATTGATTACATTTTCCATTCTCCTCTTGTCTTCGTGTTCTGGTCCTCAAAGTTTAAGTTATTAGCAGAAGCAGCAGCAGTTCCCTACTATTATTATTTTTGGTCTTGCTCTAATTTTGTGGCATAGGTCTATGATTCCTTTTGATATACTAACAAGGGAACATGGGCAACAAGGAGCGAATTCCTTTTCACTTGGTCAAAGTGGTTCTGAATCTCCAGTACCAATATATCATGTCTAAGACCATATCTTCCGGACCAAATGTGACTATAATCTCCTCTTGTTCGTTCAATTGAAGCATGCAACCGTATATGTAGAAGCAGCTGTCACAAAACCCTAGAATCCTTGTGAATTGCAACATACTAGATTGCTGGAATCTAGGAATCTAAGATATAAAGTAAATCATAACAGGAATTATTTTGAAATCTGGTTGTAATCCGCTGAACAAGATAATATAAATACAAGATAACAAAACTTGATGTGCCTTATACCCAATAAACATGTGCTGGGGAACCGAGCTAACAAGGGAACTAGCTTGGGAACTGGTCAGTACCCTATACTTCCAATGCTACCAAAAGTTCGAGTTGTTTGGAGAAGGCCCAAGAACTGTTTGTGATGATATTTGATACATTTCTCAGCAAGATTTGTTGTTATTGATCCAAGTCCTATTGTGTGGTGATTTTGCTATACTCAGCTGGCCTGAAATATCTATTTTAAAGCAACTGAAATGACTAGGTGTCACTGTTTTTTATAATCAATTTTGTTTGTGCTAAGTTATTCTACCTTCAATCAATATTTGTAGTTCTTTGGATAATTATTGGGTTAATCAGCTACTTGTAAACACATAGCCTTATATGTACTTTTCCCAAACGTTATTATGTCATTTCTTTTGTTCTTACCCAAACCAATATTGTCACCGTTGCCTTTCAGATTGGTTGTTTTCCTGCCTTTATTTACTTCCTTTATCTTGTTTATTTTTTTGGCATGAAATGCTATAATGTTGCAAGAAAGTTCACAAGGCAATCACAAATTGTTGCCAGGATTGAGAAGAAGTTACAGAGGGTGGAAGTCACTATAGCCAGAGCTAAATCATTCCCTGTAGATTGCAATAATGTTGACAAGAAATTGAGACAAATATTTGATTTAACTGAGGATGAAGCTGATTTCCACATGAAACAGAGTGCGTTCCTTTATAAACTTACTGTTCAGACCATGCCAAAGAGTCTCCACTGCCTGTCACTAAAACTAACTGTAGAATATTTCAAAACTACTCGCGATAAGGAGGCTGATGCAGAAAAGTTTGTGGATTCTTCCTTGCACCACTATGTTATTTTTTCTAAGAATGTGCTTGCAGCTTCAGTAGTAATCAACTCCACTGTTACACATGCAAAAGTATGTTATGACTGTTCCTAGGTACCAATGAGTTGTAGAGGTTAAATTTGCGCACTTGTAATAATTTCATTCTTTTTTTGCCATGTGATTTTTCAGGAAAGTTGGAATCAGGTTTTTTCATGTGTTGACAGATGGACAAAACTTCTATGCAATGAAGCAGTGGTTCTTGAGGAATAAATATATGGAAGCTGCTGTACAAGTTTTAAATGTTGAGAATCTTGACCTGGACAACCCCAGAAAGGAAACTTCAGAGGATGTATCTTTGCCTGAGGAGTTCCGTGTTTCAATTCAGAGCACTAAAAATTCATCTATTAGTCAGACTAGAACAGAATATATTTCCATTTTTTCTCATTCACACTATTTGCTTCCTGACATATTTAGTGAGTTGAAGAAAATTGTGGTTCTGGATGATGATGTTGTTGTCCAGAAAGACTTGTCAGCCCTGTGGACCCTTAGCATGGGGGGAAAAGTTAATGGTGCAGTGCCATTTTGTTCAGTAAAGCTGGGTCAGCTCAAAAGTTATCTGGGAGAAAAAGGTTTTAATCAAAATTCCTGTGCCTGGATGTCTGGATTGAATGTAATCGACCTGGTCAGGTGGAGAGAGCTTGGCCTTACTCAAACCTACAGAAGGCTGATGAAAGAGGTGAGTGCTCGTAGCTCAGCTCAGAGCCTGCAACACTTAAAATATTATGACCCCTCATTTATTTATATCTTCCTGTTTTTCCTTTTATTTGATGAAATCGTTTTAAAGGGTCAGGCGTTGGTTGCAGTGAGATGACCATTTTATGCCTGTTCAACAACAATAATGCCAAAAGTTTTCTGGTATATTAGTAATTGTTATGATGTCCCTTGTAATTATAAATCGGTACTACATGGCAGCCATTACTTTTAATCACCAGGCCCATTATGTGTCAAATATTTTGAGCTTTTTCCATTTTCTGACACTTTACATGCTTATGATGTAGTTGAGCTCGCGAGAAGGATCCATGGAAGCCATTGTATGGCGTGCAAGTTTGCTCTCCTTTGAGGCTAAAGTATATCCACTCGATGGTTCATGGGTTCTATCAGGACTAGGTCATGACTATATGCTTGATACCCAAGATATCAAGAGAGCTGCAGTGCTGCACTACAATGGTAATATGAAACCTTGGCTTGATATGGGAATTCCGAAGTATAGGAGTTATTGGAAGAAGTTTCTTAACATTGAAGATCAGTTCTTGAGTGAATGCAATGTATATTCTTAATAAAATGCTCCCTGTATGAGCATGGAAGTTCTGGAAACGTCGGAGCGAGCTCTCAACAAGCAACAAGGAAATGCCTGTGTTCTGGTGCTATGAATATTATGAGCTTAACACACTGATCCTAAATTTTATCAGTCAATAAGGAACCTGATGACTTAATTGCGTTTGTGGCAAAGCACAAAGAGGTCTCGTGCCCTCGCAGTCTTAAGGTAGCTAAACGGGGTTGTGTCCTATCCAATCCACCATGCAGGTGGACACTATGAAGCAAGCAGTGATGTGGGAAAATAAGTCGGAGTATAAAGGTGGTGCAATTGATTGTCTTTTCCAAGGAATTTTATTATTTTACAGGATGTAAATGTTTCCCTTCTGAGAGATGTACATTTTTTCCAATCTGAGGAGAGTAGAATTATGCATCCTAGTTCCTCGAGTAATAATCTATATCTTCTTGCGGTAGTAATTTTCATTAAAGCCGTCCTTATTTGACAAGGAATGCTCCAATGTAGGACAAGTTTAATAGAAATTCAGGTTTTCTGCAGTTGTTTCTTGTGTGGGCTAAATGTATAAGGTGCCTATTGAATTTGCGTGAATAATTGAAATTCATCTATTTCTATCTTAGGCTAAATTGTTGGTAACTGATGAGGCTGGTAAGGAATTTATGCAGCCCCACAACAAAATAGTATTAATCTCATCGGAAAATTTACCATTTGATGTCACCGCTTTTTAGAAGCATACGCAAATTAAATGGGTACCTTACGTTACTTGACCATTTCTTTTACAAGAAAATTTAACGGGTACAAGAAAAACCAAAACGACCAAAACGATCCGGGGTAGAGGAAAAAAAAAATTTGGTCTCAAGATTCAAGTTTAGGGTCTTGGGTTTGGAA
>NW_021632820.1:0-35961 GCF_004799145.2 Neltuma alba | reverse complement strand
GCCTAACCTATTTTCTGGGCCAAGGCGGCCTATACTGGAACCATGAAGCCTCTCCATTGCAGACCTTTTTCCCATTATTTCTCCTTGTTATTTTAAACAAGTCAGATTTAATTTAACAATGCAAATCAATTTATTTAATTCCCAGCATTTTAAATTTTTATAGTAAATATAAATCTTCTAAATTAAATCCCATAATTTGAATTGGTTTGGTCCTCTTTATAACATTATGCTTATAGGTGTCTGGACATTAAATAAGTTTTTACCAATTTTGCTCATAATTAATTTTCTATTCTCCCTCCTCATCTCTTTCTTACGCGATATTTCCCTTCATCTTTTATTTCATTACTAGTGTTTCTCTATTTATTTGATAGACATACTTGAAAAAATTGTTCAATATTTACATATTTATTACTTTTAACTAATCATAACTATTTTATTAACTTGTGTAGCTTAGTTAAAAATATCTTATAAAAAATATTGGAAGGATTTTATTTATGACTAAAGTATACTTTTAGTCCTTTAAATTTACATAAGGTTTCAATTTGATTTTTTTAACTTTAAAAAGTATATTTTTAGTTCTTTAAACCTAAAACTATTAACAAAAAAAATGATAAATTAAGATCTTGAATGTTAATGAAATATTTTTAAATGCTACCATATTAAGTTTAATTTTCAGAACATTCATGATTGTTATAAAAAAATATCATTTAAGACTAATAATTTTTAGGTTAAAGAACTAAAAATATACTTTTTAAAGTTAAAAAATCAAATTGAAATTTTGTATAAAATTTAAGGACTAAATATATACTTTAACTTTTATTATTATTATTATTATTATTATTATTATTATTATTATTATTATTTATAACTATCGAGAGCATCCGAGTCCAAGAGTTGGTATTCTTTATTTATAACTTTATCAACGGATATTGATGAATACAGAGTTTGAAAGGAAGCCGAAGCCATAATGCTGCTACTTTTTTTTTTTTTTTTTGCCTCCAATACATAAAAATTTAGGTGAGTTTTGGTCTCTGAAGATTTATAAGGATCAGGACATGCTTGGTGCTATTGCTTAAGCTTTATATAACCATTCTCAATCATTTTCTTCAGGCTCCAATGGTCATATTGACATTTGTAGGCCCAATAGGCCCATCCAAAAGACGCCGAAGAGTACACATCCAATTGGGCTTTTGCAAATCTCTGGTAATCTTCCTTCGTTGCTCCCTGTAAGCTCAACGCCGCCGTCCACTCCCCTGTCATATCACCACCGTATACTAATGAATATCCACAGTGCGATATGAATAAATATAATATGACCTGTTAGAATTTTTATAACAATGGGTAAATTCGAAAGAGGAATAATCTAGCATATACTAGCTCAGCTCCTTAACATAAGAGCTACTTAACTAATTTGAATAGATTAAGAAAATTAGTTAAGTTAGTTATTTGTAATAAATAGGTGTTGTCTTTCCTAAACTATCCTTACTAATCAAGTGTATTAGCTAAAACTACTATTATTACAAGAACTACATTGGAAAAAAAAAGAATAAATATAAGAGACAAAGTAAATTGAGATCTTATATTTAAGTTCAAAATAAAAATCAAACAAGTTTTTATATTAAACAGGAGCTAGTAATATAATGTAATCTTGTTGCTCACCTACAAAATTAAGAGGACCATCGATGGTTCTGATGCTGCTAAGATCTGAAGCTCTCTGGTTATATATGAAATCGATGTGTTGTTGCACGTTCATGTTATTGAACTGATCCGAAAACAGATTGTAGTAATGAACATCGATCACTACTCGATTGAATCTCCCAGCAAATGAGAGAAGTGTGTTTGAATCATGATCCATTGGATTTGCCAAGATCACATGAGCTGTTTCAGAGTATTTCCTCACTGCATCATAAGCTTGCTGGTAATAGTTCCTCAGGCTATCCAGATTCGGCCCTAATGTCGGCTCGTTCATCAGTTCGATTCCTCCTAGACTAGGATGGTTCCCATATCTGCCACACCAAACTCAACTTTCATCACGTTACCACCTTAAAATAGCAAGTAGATCGTAATGATGAAGACCAGAAAACGCCCCAAAAATTCAAAGTTCAAACCTTTTTGCCAAGAATTCAATTACTGCGACGGTGTCTGGGATGTATGATTCTCCCCATTCAATATATCCGTCTCTTGTTCCGCTGTGTTCATTCCCATTTTGTGAACCTTGAACTGCATGAAGGTCCACTATCACTTTCATCCCATGGTTTCTGCAACATTTGATGGTGACGTAACATGTAATTGATTGGTTTCTGAGAATGGAGAGCTTGAAAATGGATAAACACACTTACTGGGCCCAAGTGAAAGCATTGTCCAGTGCTGCCAGAGATCCTCCGACGAAAGGTTTAGGAGGATTGGGATCGTGGGCTATCCACCAACCAACCGGAATTCTAACAGCTGTCAACCCATTTTCCGACATGAATCTGAAATCTTCTTCAGTGATATACGTATTCCAATGATCCTGCATGACTTGAGGAGCTCTCAGAGGGCCATAGCCATTAGTAATCTGATACTCACCTTGTAATGTCGAACCTTTCACAATTGTCATATGGAATACAGATGGGTCACCATCTTCCCAGTTGGTTGACCCTTGAAAATCAGCACTCACCACTGTCTCCGATTGAGCCTAAATAACGAAATCAAACAAACATATAATTCCCAGAATGATAACGAGCGATCCACATGTCGCATATAATAATGTGCGGCCGGGGTTGGATTATAACAAAGTATCAATAATACCTGTAGGAACAGACCGTTTGATGCTTGGATACGAATTTTGGATGGGTCGTCACTGTTCCTTATAATCTGAAACGTTTCTGGGTTGCTGGGTGAGTTAGAAGTTGCGACTAGTTTGTTCGTACCGTCTAAACGAATGAATTGCTTGTTAAACACCCTGAAATTGAAGGAGGAATCGCTGACCCTCCATAACTACATCGTACGTCGATTGTACATGTCAGATCATAAAATGAAGGAATCTCCCCAAAGCCTTTAATTTCATGCGAGAGTTTCTAGGAATACTACAAACCTTGAAAGTTCCCAACCAGAAGCTGCATCGCGGTTGGCGAAAACATCAGTTCCTCCTCCATTTTCAGCCACCAGAAACTTCTGTAACTTGGTGGACTTGAATTGCACTTGAGTTCCATCCTGGGAATGGCCAAAAATATAAAGAACCACGATGAATATATATATATATATATATATATTGATAAAGCATAAATGAAAAGATAATCGTGAAGAAATGGATATGGAAGTACCAAGAGATCTTTGTTGACTATTCCATCAAAGAGAGATGGTTCCATCCAGCCTTCTGTGACGAGCCAATTTCCCAGATTCACAGCTTTGTATGGCAGATTTCCCATTTTTGAAAGTATTTTGTGAAGTCTGCGAAGAGATGGTGTGTGCGTGTGTGTGTAGATTTTGCAGGCGGTGGTGGTAGTATGGAAAAATTGTATCTTTATAAAGTATCATTCTTGTCCGATCTGTTTACTTATATTAATCTGTTCAAGCATGCCAATCTTGAAACGTGGAGAATTGTGACTTAATTTTCCTTTTGTTTTTTGTTTTGTTTTGGCCAACAAGTTATTAAATTATGTATTTTAATTATTATATTAATTACTCCATTTTTTCTTTTTAAAAAATGGGTTTAATTTCTTGTGTTCCGGGTTGACTTGACTATGGGCCGTGTTGAAGGAAGGAAACTATGGGCTATTGACAACTGTACTGATCAAATTGCTGACAATTTGGTCATTTGAAATTGGCCACCATCATACTTTTTTCCTTTTAATAAAAAGATCAATTATATAAAATAAAAAAAAATTATACGATCCGCATTACTAAGTTCAAGGGATGGGGATCAATAAAACATCAGTTTTGTAAAAAGAATAACTAATTTTGGCCAAAAAAATAAATAGAATAACTAAAAAAAAAAAAGATTGAAGTACGTATTAACATCCCTTGCTAAGATGTTGCTGATATCAGAACAACCAAAAAGATTAAGCAAATTCTCCTTGTATGAGACAACATTGATGTGATTCACGAATTGCGAGAATGTTGGAGCTACTTCAGTAATGAAATGCAACAATCCTAGCCAAAACAAAAAAAAAAAAAAGATGGGGATCATAAGACGAAAATTTCATTGGCCACCATCATACTTGAAAATTGAAATTATGAAATTAAAGAAAATAAACAAAAAATATTTATTTAAAATGAAAAAATTTATTAATATATACTAGTAATATATTATAAGTATTTTTTACCAAAAAATCTAAGTATTATTAAATCATGTTCATTAAAATATCATAAATATTGTATGTTTAAATTCTGTGCAGAAAATATTATTAATACCAATGAGGACATAAAAAACTGAAATTGAAAGATTATATTTAGGGCCAAAACGAATTTTTAACTTCTACATTCAAATTTGGTGTGTATAATGTATTACTCCCCCAATTTTATTTATAAGATACAAATAATTGAATTGTATAAATTAAAAAAGTGGTTGGAATCAATAAATGTGCAATATATATATATTTTTATTTTTTTAAAAATACTTTTATGTATAAAGAGAAAGTGGCTGAGGGAGAGAAATAGAAAAAAGAAAATAACTAATGCAGTGTTATATAATGGAGGTAAAAATGAAAAAAAAAGTTGTTTAACATCTCAGATATTAATAAAATATATCGTACAAGTACGGCCTAAAAATATATCTACATATAGAAAAGCATTAAAGAAGATTACATGTTTTTTCTTCTTAGTGAAAGTAGTGAATACTATTAAATCGTAAGAGGCCGGGTTTAAGCAAAACAATACCTTACTAGACCAGATTCTTCATCATCTACCAAGTTTCAACTCTTGGATCTGAAGATGGAAATTGCTTAATACTCCTGTGGTCATGTATAAAGCAGAGAGAAAATATATTTTTTGATCCTATTTATAGGATACTGAGAGAAATTTTTTATATAGATATATAATTTTACCATCTATTTGTTATTGTATTGACTATTGACTTTATTTGCGTGAGGTATAATATATACTCCTCCGATCATTAATATAGGACCTAATTCTTGAGTTGGTTTTGGTCCTAAATATAAGACCCATTTCTCATATTTATCAATTTTCTCTAAATTACCCCTATGGATACTCTCCCAACCATAATCAAGTAGAAGAGGGAGAGAGGGAATTAAGAAAGATGATTATGGTGTTTTAGGAAAAATGTGTCACTTTTCGTATAATTAACTAATTTACCTAACTTCCTT
The DNA here is from genome assembly GCF_004799145.2 of Neltuma alba. Taxonomy (NCBI): domain Eukaryota; kingdom Viridiplantae; phylum Streptophyta; class Magnoliopsida; order Fabales; family Fabaceae; genus Neltuma; species Neltuma alba. The sequence continues at coordinate 30,658 of NW_021632820.1, read as the reverse complement.
AATCTAATCAAATTAGTTAAATGAGTCTTATATTAAGGACTGGAGGAGTATTAAATAAGATTAAGGTTGACAAGTTGTTGAATTTTAAATGAAAACTAATAAAGTTTAAGATTTTTCTTAATCTGTGTGAAATATATTAGAAGTAATTTATAAATAATAAGACAAGAGGAGTATAGATAGCCTATGAGAGTAATAATTGGCAAGTCAATCTGCCAGAAAGTTGCCAGTTCTGAGTACATTGGAAATTATCAATCTCTAGAAATAAGTAATTTAGCTTCATCGTCAACCTCATCTCTTAAAGGGATGAGTAAATTCACAGCCATTGTGCAGCAACAAGAGTTTATGCCAATCCAATGCTCATTTCCATAAAAACCTGAGTAAGAGTTCTGCGAGGGTAAGTAGATAATTAAAGCAAGACCAAAATTTGCCCAAAAAAATTAAGACTTTGTTTTTTAAAAAGGGAATATTATATATTGGCCTGCCAATGTTGAATGTTATTAAAAAATTTTGGTTAAAAAACAAAACAAAAATCTTGGGGCCGACCCCCTCCCACTATGCAAGTGGCTCTTTTCTTGTCCACTCAACACATGAACGTTCACACGACTTCCGGTCCTAATTATAAGAGTTAATTGACTAATTTGAGAAAATTAAGGAAAAAAATTAAATTAGTTATTTGTCATAAATAGGTGTTGTCTTTCTTAAAATATCATTGCTAATCAAGCATATTGATTAGAACTACTATTATAAAAGGACTATCTTGGAAAAAAATACATAAATATTAGAAATAAAATGGATTGGGATCTTATATTTAAAACCAAAATAAAAGTCAAACAAGGTCTTATATTAAAGACCGAAGGTAGTATTAGAGTAATATTTGTTAATCATTTACTAACACTCGTTAATTGTTTTTTTTTTTTTTTGAGCTGAACTAGCACCTGTAAATTCGATAAGACAATTCACATGTTTTAAAGAACCTTCCATGCAGCGGGAATAATTAATTAAAGCTCCAGCATGTTGAGATAATTAATGTAAATTATGATTTGTGATGTTAAATATATAAACTAAATATATTATATTATATATTGGCAATAGTGTGGAAATGGGACTTGTTCACCGGATTCCCCTAAAATCAATTCCATTTCATACTCTTATTCATTTTATTCAAGTGGCCATCCATATGCCACTTATTATGAACAGCAAATTGTCTTAGTAACAGTGTCATTTGTTATGTTTATATAAGGTTTTATGTTCGAACTTAGAGTTGATATGTTTATGTACATGTATGTTGCTCATTAATTATTTTTTATTTTTAATCAATTTCATTTTATTTTTCTAAATAATTTTTTCTCATGATTTGCATTTATTACGCATTTCATTCAACAAGTGGTAGCTTAAATTTATTTCTTTTTTTTTTCCGGCAACGTATTTCTATTCTATTTAAATTATATGTGATATTCATTTTGTTTTATGAATTTATATTCGATTCCCTTTTAATCTATTTCATCAATAGAACTACTTCTTTCTGTAAAGACGAAAAGGAATTAATTTTGAGTAACAATATCAAAATAAAATTATAGTATCTTTGTTTCTAAATGTAGAGTCTAGTTTATAATAAAAATTACATTGTAAACTAAGTCTTATATTTCGGACTGGAGGTAATAATATGAAATTAACTTTAGAAAACAAGAAATATTAAACAAATAAATAACTAGAACATAGCTAATAATGGATAGAATCCAAGTCCAAGAATTCGTATTCTTTATTTTCTAGTAGTACTTCATAAATGTTGTCAAACGATGGATGATTACTGAATACGAAATTTGATAGGAATGCAAAGGCATTATCTTATCATTACCTCTAAATACTAAATGAGAGGTTTATATAGCCATTCTCAATCATCCACCTGAGGCTCCAATGGTTATATTGGCATTTGTAGGCCCAATAGGCCCATCCAAAAGTGGCCCGAGAATACACTTCCAATTGGGCTTTTGCAAATCTCTGGTAATCCTCCTTTGACGCTCCCTGGACGTTCCACTCTGCGGTCCACTCCCCTGTCATATATCATTACCATAACCCCATCAATGAATAAATAGCATATTTGTTTGAAGTTTCATGTTTAGTTATAAATAAAGATTCAGGCATGCACAGAAGGAGAATTTAATGAAGGGATCTATCATGTCTTCTTGTATAATCTTGTTACTTACCTATGAAACTGAGAGGACCATTTTTGGTGGTTACGCTACTGAGATCTGACGCTCTCTGGTTATTTATATAATCGATGTTTTGTTGCACGTTCATGTTTTTGAACTGATCTGAATACAGATTGTAATAATGCACGTCAACCACTACTCGATCGAAGCTCCCAAAAAATGAGAGAAGTTCGGTGGAGCTATGATCCAATGGGTTTGACATGATGACATAGGCCATTTCAGAGTGTTTCCTCACCGCATCATAAGCTTGCTGGTAGTAATTCTTGAGGTTGTCAAGATCTGGCCCTAATGTTGGCTCATTCATCAGTTCGATTCCCCCTAGACTAGGTTTGTTCCCGTATCTGCCACGCCAAAGTCAACTTTCATCTCGTCGCTACCTTAAAATAGGAACTAGATCATCGTGTTTCGTACGTAATGAAGACTAGAAAACAGCACAAGAACTCAAAGTTCAAACCTTTCTGCTAAGAAGTCAATAACTGCGACTGTGTCTGGTATGTATGAATCTCCCCATTCAGTATATCCGTCTCTTGTTCCGCTGTGCTCGTTCCCATTTTGTGAACCTGGAACTGCATGAAGGTCCACTATCACTTTCAGCCCATGGTTTCTGCAACATGCGACAGTAAATTAACATTTAACCGACTTTTTTTTTTTTTTTATGACAATTGAACAGTTGAAAGTGAATCTAAGAACTTACTGAGCCCAAGTGAAAGCATTGTCCAACGCTGCTAGAGATCCTCCGACGAAAGGTTTTGGGGGATTGGGGTCGTGGGCTATCCACCAACCGACCGGAATTCTAACAGCGGTCAATCCATTTTCTGACATGAATCTGAAATCTTCTTCAGTGATATACGTGTTCCAATGATTCTGCATTCTATGCTCAGTAACATTAATTAGCAGCAATTTTCATTTGTGTTTGGAATAGAAAGGAATAATAGTGGCGGTTGAAGAAATATGTCTGAGACCTGCATGACTTGAGGAGCTCTATCAGGACCATAGCCATTAGTAATTTGATACTCTCCTTGTAAGGTTTTCACAATCGTCATACGGAACACAGATGGGTCGCCATCTTCCCAGTTTGTGGAACCTTGAAAATCAGCACTTACCACTGTCTCTGATTGAGCCTAAGACATTAAACTAATTCAAATGAACATTTATATAATTCCCAGAATGATAATGAGCAATCCATGTCGCATATAATGTTCGGTTTTGAATAACAGAGGATCAAAACCTGTAGGAACATGCCGTTCGATGCTTGGATGCGAATTTTGGATGGGTCGTCACTGTTCCTTAAAATCCGGAAAGTTTCTGGGTTGCTGGGTGAGTTAGAAGTTGCGACTAGCTTGTTTCCACCATCCAAACCAACGAATTGCTTGCTGAACACTCTGAAATTGAAGGTGGAATCGCTAACCCTCCATAACTGCATCCTCCGTTGTCCATTTTAGATTATTAGAAGAAGGAATCCGCAAAAGCCTTTCACGTTATAGAGTGCTTAGGAATACATACCCTGAAAGTTTCCCAACCGGAAGCAGAATCGCGGTTAGCCAAAACATTAGCTCCTCCTCCGTTTTCAGCCACCAGAAACTTCTGTAACTTGGTGGACTTCAATTGCACTTGAGTTCCGTCCTGAAGACGAGCAAGACATAAAATCAAGAATCATTCAGGAAGCATAAAAGGAAATGCAAAGATATGGATATGAAAGTACATACCAAGAGGTCTTTGTTAACTATTCCATCAAAGAGAGATGGTTTCATCCAGCCTTCTGCGACGAGCCAATTCCCCAGATTGACAGCTTTATAGGGCAGATTTTGGGCAATAGCGAGATAGTTACAAGAACAGAGGAACAGAAGCAATAGGATGCTGAAATAACCTGGGGATGCCATTTTGAATGTGTGGATGGAAGTGTGCGAAACAAGAGATGGTATTTATAGAACTTACAAGAGGCGGTGGTGGTGGTGTTACGGCAATATTGTAAAATATTAAATGATACAATTCAAGTTAAGTGGTTTGAAGGAGCAAAGAGAGTTTGTTGGAATAGATAGGCGTGTTTGTTTGTTCAACTTGAGTCTTGTTAATCAAAACTCATTCTACGCTCACTGTGTGTTCTCATGCCGCGATTGCAGGAGGAGATCGGCCCAGTTTCCAAAATTTAATAAGCTTTATTAGGATTTTTCGTTCTTGTGGTTTCCCTGCAGTGCCTTTTTGGAACGACTGATAAGTACGTAATAGAAATTTTGTCTCAATTTATATAAAATATATTTATAAATGCTTACAAACATGATTTTAAATAGGGTCCTACTATGTTGAGGATTGCTAATTTTGTTTTAGGCTAAGAGTGAATTTTATTAATAAAAAGCTTAGATCAGGTTCTTTGTGTGTGTATTATGTCAACTTCTCTAATTACATATGATAATTTGTCTTGTTTTGTATCATGTAAATTTATAATTAAATGTTAATATTTTAAAAAATAGGAAAATGAATTTATAAGTTCATATTATTAAATGCCAATGTTTTAAAAATAAGACATATGAAGAACATGTGTGGTTAGAGAATTTAATATAATAGGTATAAAAAATTTGATGTGAGGATTGTTGGTTGTTCTTTTGTTAATGCTGAAAAAGAGAGTAGCACACACTGTATTGTTAGTATAAGCATGGCAATCTGAAAATTGTATTTTCTTATTTATTTCATTAAATTCATTAGTGCAATTATTTTTTTGGGGTGAGACGACTAGTTCAATTTTCTTTAGGTACTGATTGGTATAAGAGGAATGGAGAGGAGGGGAGGAGAAGGAAAATTTTAGTGGGTTCTATTTAAAAAAGTGAAAAAATGAGGTTTTGAAATTTTAATAAACGGAAGAAATAATATAAAAAAATAATAAAAATTAATTAGAAACTTTTAACCCCAAAATTTTCCTTCCTCTCCCCTTCTCTCATTTTTCTTCATACCAACCGGACCCTTAGGTTGGAGGATATTGATGACCGTGGATTGTTGAGAGCTGAAAGTATTGATGACAGTCTTGACCGGGCAATTGAAATTGACTCCATCTCTCCCCAAATTATGAAATTAAAATAAATAAATAAAATATAAAAAATTTTAACAAAATTTTGATTGAATAAAAAATAATTATTAGTAAATATGAGTAACATATTATAATTATTATTAAACTGTTAATAAAATATATATATTTGAATTCACTTATTATGTTAAGTCAATGCTCAATATTTCAGAAAATCTAGGGAAAATGATTAAAAAAAGAAGTTAGGAATTACTAAATGTCAAATAAAGAATAACAAAAATCTGTTATTATTTATAAATTTAGTATTATCAATACCAAATAAAGTGTTGTTCCCAAATCTGATTTAATAATTTTTAGTTTTTTTTATTGTCATTTTCCCGAAAATGTAAGGTTGTGTGGGGTGTGAGGAAATGATAAAGACTAGAGAGAAGGGAAAAAGAGCACTACTAAAACCATAAAGGGACAACTAAAACCTTCATTTGTTAGTTGCCAATTTGCTATGCTGGACTCCCACTCCTTTCCAATCAAAGAAAGGAGCCAATCTGTTTAGGGGGAAAAAAAAGAATAAAAAAGATGGGATCAAAAGTCTGATTTGCCCATGATGTTATTGGCTATCTCAAAAGTCTTGTTAGAGGTAATACAATTAGAGACACGGTTAAGTACTAAGGGGGTGTTTGGATAGAAACCAAACTATGGTTTCAGAAGTGCTTTTACGGATTACGAAGTAAATATGTGGATGAGGTTATCTCGTTTTGCGGAAAAGTGATTCTGAAACCATGGTTTTGGTTTTGCCAAACACCCCCTAAGATTATGTTTGGTGGGCGGGATTGATTTTTGATGGATTGGGAATAGGGCTTTTATTTAAGGCTAAAATATATATTTGGTCCTTTAAATTTATATAAGGTTTCAATTTGGTCCTTTAACTTTAGAAAGCATACTTTTACTCCTTTACCCCTAAAATTTTTTAAAAAAATGATGACATTAAGATCTTAAATGTTAATAAAAAAATTTTAAATGCTAACATATTAGGTTTAATTTTCAAAACATTCATGATTGTTACAAAAATCATCATTAAAGCCTAATGATTTTAGGGTTAAAAGACCAAATGTATGCTTTTTAAAGTTAAAGAATCAAATTGAAACTTTGTACAAAATTAAAAGACCAAATGTGCACTTCAATCTTTATTTAAATGTTTGGCATGAGGTAATACGTGGGAGGAATACATACATTTATTTTATTTTATAATAAGATATGCAAGATTAAAAGACTACAATATCCCTTGGTATTTTAGAGCTGTGGAATCCAACGGTAACATACAAAATAATAATAATAATAATAAAAGAAAATATAATACGTTATTAAAATAATATTTTGTTAGTTAAAAAAAAAAACCCAACACCCCTTTCTCCATTGAGAGTGGAAAATGGGAGGGGTAATTAATGCAAAGGAAAAGAAGGGGTGAGGGACGACTGAAGGGAAATAGGATAAGGCATAGGCAGTGAAAAGGTGGGGGCAATTGACCAAGAGAAAAATATTGGGAGAGTGTATTAAATGAAAGGAGAATTTAGGGGAGAAGTAGTAAATGATGGAAGAAAAAGAAGGGGGGAAGGTACGGATGGAAGTGGAAAATGGGAGATGAGCGGTAGAAAATCAGACGTGGGAGTATTATATATATCATCATTCAGGTTATTTCTTTCAAGCCAGAGCAAGAGAGAGTGGGAGAGAAAGAGAGCGAGAGAAGAGAAAGAGAGAGCGAGAGGAAGAAACGAAAATCAAGAAAGTGGAAATACATGTTGTCTGGAAGATAAGGAAAGATTTGATGATCATTTAGGTACACAAAACTACTTCTTCTTGTCAAATTTTCTTTATGAATATTTCTGATATATTTATAGCTTTATATTATTAGTATCATTATAATGTTTAGAGAAAATTTTATTGTTTGGGTATAAAGTAAATAAGGAGTTTTGACAATGTATAATTGTAGAAATTTAAAGATACATTATTAAGAAATTTTAACCAGTTTATATTTGTTTATTGATGGTTTTGGGAATTTTAAATTAAGATTTTAGTTGAAAAAGTTGTTATTCAATACTTATAGAATGTTTTTACCGATTAAATTTAAGTTAAATAATTTATTTGAGTTATTTAATATATTATTAAAATTTTAATTGGTTAGAATATTGAGTATGTCAAAGATATATTGTTGAAATAATTTTTGGAAGCATAAAGAATTGTAAATTGAGAATTTTATAAAAATTAAAATTTATTTATACTTCAAAGGAGTTCCTTAGTTGAGGAAAAATTTTAAATGGGACTATAATAAATAGTTGAGATTTTAATATAAAATATTTATATTGTAAGAAATATATATTTATTTAAGTTATTAAATTTAAATAGTCTTATATGTAAATTATATTTTCAAAATATTATATTTATTATAAATAGCAAAATTTGGGAGAGTTAATATGTTTATATATTTTTGGTTTAGAGGGTAGTCTTAGAATTTTAGAGTAGTTTTGGAATAGTTTCGTGTTTTATATTAATAAATATTTATGTGCAATTTTGTAGACCCTTGAGAATTTTGGAGTAAACTTTGTGTAATTATTTGTAAGCTAAAGAGTACCAGGTAATTCTGAAAATTCTTTCTTGTACATGTGAATTGTGTATGATTATATCGTGGATTTACTAATCATTATATTACTGAAATATAATATTATGATTTTTTGTAAAATAAATGTTTTGGTATGTTACCTGATTTTATTAAGATTTGTTGCTAGTAATTATGATCAATATTTAAATATATTAATAGCTATGAAATTATCATGAGTTACTGTTAAATGGTATATGAATTTTATTGTTATCTTATCATTAATAATATACTTGAGAATATATTTATGATATACCATTATTTGCATATGACATGCATTGTTGAGGAGATTGCATGGATATAAAATTACCACGTGGTATGCCATCACTTGGTGCACAGTGGATGGCACTTGTCAGGGCCACTTCTTCCATGTTTTCCTTTGGCCGGGAATTCATTGGAGCTGTGAGACATGTGACACCTCCTTATTCACAAAGGAGGGGAGCCATAGTCCGAGCTTGAGCTCTATATCTTTGGCCGGATATATTTCTAATATCGGTGAGCTTGGAATAATTTAGTAAAATGGATTAGTTCTTATCGGACTATGTGTTACCTTATAGCTCCAGTTAGTGGTATAAGGGTGGACGGTGATATAAGGGAGGCAGTATATTGCATTATTTTTGGATATATCAGAAAAATGATATTGGTATATTGTTGAAAACAATGAAATTGAATTGAATGTATCAAATCTGTAATTTTTAATATATTTATATACACACATATAAACATATTTTTGGTTTATCATATATGATTTGCTTGTATAGGTTAAAATTTCAGTAGTTACTGAGACGTTTCATCTCACCCCCTATATTAACAATTTTCAGGCGAAGGATCTAGTAGGAATCAAAGGAAGGCACCAATGGAGTGAGCTGTGAAGGCTTTTGTACTCCTCAAGCACATGCTATGTTATATTTTTATTTGCCATGACTATAAGACTTCAATAGTTTATGTTGTTAAGTTATGTTAGAAATATTTTGAAATTTTGACTTATTTGCAGTATTAGAAATATGTATGGACTTTTAAATTAAATATTTTCTAGCGTATATTGATATAATTATGTGAGGTGTCACACCAACCATATGCACTCTTTTTCTGATAAAAAAAAAGAGAGAGAGAGAGAGACTGTAGGATCATTTTTTTTAAAAAAAAATGCGTTAAATTTTGCCTCATAATGATGATCGCGATGACAAAATTTAAAAAAATTGATGATGGTATTTGTCTATTGTATATTTGCACTCTTGATAGAACTTTCAAATATTGTTGTCTTATTGATTGATATTTTAGATATTCTTAAATGTTACTCCTCCGGTCTTTAATATAAGACCCAATTTTTAAATTGGTTTTGATCCTAAATATAAAGCCCATTTCTCATATTTATCAATTTTCTCTAAATTACCCCTATGAATACTTCATTAACTATAATCAAGTAGAAGAAGGAGAGGGGTATTAAGAAAGATGATTATGGTGTTTTAGGAAAAATGTGTCACTTTTCTTATAATTAACTAATTTATGTAACTTCCTTAATATAATTAAATTAGTTAAATGGGTTTTATATTAAGGACTGAAGGAGTAATAGATATTTAGATATGATGATGTTTTCTATTGGTGACACAGTTTCTTTGTATCTATACCTTTTATTAGTAATTTTGTTACTTTATTTTATTTTTTTGATAAAATAAATGGGAGTAATAAAAAAATGCATTTTTTTTAAACAAGCAAAAAGTTCACGGGCTAGCCTTGAACCCATCAGCTTGAGAGCCGGGCTTGACAAAACGAGATATTTTTCAAATTATAACCTTGAGAGCCGAGTCAGCCCATATTCCTAGCACTTTTCAAAAAGCGTTACCATGGGGTGAGGTATAATCCACCCATGTGACATTGTTCAATTCCTAGTAATCCTTAATGCATCAAACTAAGGGGGTGTTTGGGAATTAGGAGAAGTGCTTTTTAAAGGCATTTTTTCACGAATCGAGATAAATTTCTCCATATATTTACTTTGTATACTGTAAAATTACTTCTCAAACCATGGTTTGGTTTACATCCAAACACCTTCTAAATCCAATCCCAATCCCTCCCCTTAAATCATACTTGCTAAATTGACCTAAATGTTTACATATCTTCTAACAGGGATTCATTCACCACGATAAAAGGAACTAGTTTTTTTTTTTTTTTTGCTAAATCCAACCCTATCAATAAAGCCTTGCAAACTTTGGTTCATGGGCCAAACGATAGTCCATTTGGAATCACAACTACAAACACGTTTTATATAAATCGAGACAAAACTGCTCTAATATATTTAACTTATATTTTATAAATCACAATTAAAAATTTGTTTATAAGTTATTCAAAAGAAACTTGAAGTGTGTTTGGCCCAAACACACTTTTCAAGTCATACACACATGAGAAGAAAAGAACAAGTTGCTCTTCTGCATTTAAGATAGCAGCCACTCTCAGCTTTTGTTTCCGTTCTGTGTTCGCAAACTGAAGATTGTGTTAGGTTTAATTTGTAGCTTATCTAGCTAATAAGATAAGCTTAAATCAGTACTACGGAGAGGGGAATGAATGAAGCTATTAATATTAAATAAAATTCAGAAAACATGTTTGTATTTAATTTTCATAATGTTTTTCTTAATTTTAATGAACGCCATGCCTATGTCGCTCGAGGAATACAGGATCAGTTCCCCAAAATTATTCCATCAATCTGTTTCTGCCGGGAGAATGTCACTGGGGTCTAAACAAAAGAATGCCAAATTCCCAAAGTGCCCATGCTCCCACCTTGCACGAGCTTCCCATCTCTAATGAAGATTGTCCCCTGCTTCTGTTGCCCCGTGGGATCAATGAAAAAAAACCGAACCGGACAGTTCAACAGGAAAATCGGTGAATCAGTCACCAATCCAGTCTGGTTTGCAGAAAAAACCGGAGATGGTTTGAACCGGTGGTGAACCGGTCCAACCGGTAAAAACCGATGTTAAACCGAGAAAAAACCGGTTGGGCGGTTCACACGGTTAATTTTTTTTTTTAGTTGCCCAGCCATAGAAACGACGTTGTTTTGCCTTCGAAAAAAAAAAATCTTCCTCCCTCCCTAACCTGCCAGTGTTGACTCAAGCCCCGGTCGGTCGGTTGGTTCTCCTCCAGTCCTCCCCCATTTGTGACCAAATCGCCCAGATCTCTTCCACCTGCTCCCAGTCCCATTTGCAGCTCTGCTTCGACTTCACTGTTCGCCTTCGCCTTTGCCATTCACCTCCGCAGCTCACATAGCAAGTCATGAGTCTCTATAGTCCATCCTCTTCTCGCTGTCGTCCTGCTTCACCTTCGCCGTTCACAGACGTCCCGCTTCACCTTCAAGCATTGAGTTATGGCCTTATGGGTAAGCTCAATACCTTTTCTTTTCACCTTCAGTTAAGGCATTGAGTTGTTTTTAGTTGTTGCTCTCTGTGCTATGACTGTCGTGCTGTCGTGAGATATGAGTAGGGAGGGGAGTGTTGTTTGACTTGATCCATAGCCGTGAGATTTGAGAAGGGAGGAGGGTATAAACATTTAAACTACTTTTGACTTGATCCATCCTCGTGAGATTTGAGAAAGGAGGGGAGTGTTGTTTGACTTATTAGTATATCTTGTATTCTGTTAATATTAATTTTGTATAATTAAACATTTAAACTACTTTTTCTTATATTTCTTTCATGATTACTACTTATGAATTTTGTTCCACTTTAATTAAATTTTATTATTTTATTATGACCAGTCCGACCCCGGTTCGATCACGGTTCGACCAGTGGCCCTTAACCCACTACCTGGATTGGTTGAATTCCCGGTTCAGTTTTTTGTTCCTTGTGTGGGATCCAGATCCCAGCGACACACTTGAGCTACCCCATCTTTGTCCGTGCATATAAATTTTATTTGTGAGAGGGCACACGCATTTGTGAAGTTATAACAAATTTTTATAGGCTAGGTTCAAATTGTTTTTATCTTTCTTGTAGTTATATATTTAAATTAATTTCAAAATCTGTATAAATATAAGATCTATTTTATATGAATATTTTAATAATATAAAAAATAATAAATTAATAAAAAAGTGAGAAATTAAATATAGAATCAAGTCCCTAATATAAAATAAAGCTGTGTTTAAATTAAGAGTAAAACAATGACTTTTTAAATTAAAACTAAAATAATAAAATTGTAAAAAGTCAAATTAAAAGCAGGCTAACCCCGGCGTTGAAACAGCCCGCGACCCCGCATTGATCCAACTCATCACTAATTCTAGCTCTCATTACTAACTTACTACTAGTATAACCAATTAAGGATGGTAGTTACGGCCTTCTTTTTGACCAGCCGGCAGTTAAGGACTGAGAACTTGGGGATGGGATCAAACTCACAACATGTGATTTTTTTGTGTCGTTAGATTATAATATTACTAACAGTTTATATCACTTTTGTATGCAATAGGAGATGTACGTGATAACTGATAACCCCCCAAAAGAAAGGGCAAGAGAATGGGCCTGCTTAGAAGGACTAAAGAAATTCTCTATAAATATATTTTACATAAGTCGAGACAAAACTTATTTCATATATTTGTTTTGTATTTCGTAAATTACTATTAAAAAACTACTTATAAGCTATTTATAAATTATTTTAAACGGGCCCAATAATAGAGATAGGGGTTTTTAATTTTTTGGGAATATGTTTATCTGTCACTATACCGAAATTTGCCACACCTTATGGAAAGGGAAAATTACATATCAATCCCAAAGAGGAGACTTTATTTATCTAAGGTCTCATAAAATGTCAAAATTACTAGCAGGTCTCAAGGGACCTTAGAATATTATATTCTAATTGTAAAATGATAGCACTGCCCTTCAGATTCCCAATTCACATTTTCTCTACCATTACGATTAACAGCCTTAGCCGCGACTATTAACAACCTAATGACAAGGTGTTGACAACTTAAGTAGTATTCGTTGACAACTTACTTTATAGGATTACATAATCTTCACATAAGAGTAAATTATAACCAAATAGTATAACAACTTTAACACTAAAATGGAAAGTTTTTTGAAACCATTAAAAATTTTAACTAAACCCAATAGGATTATAGCAAAATTTTAATGCAGGGATTCATTGACAACCTCAATAGTGAGTATTAATAACCCAAGGAAAACTGTTGACAACCTTGAAAGTGTCTATTAACAACTAATTTTATAGGATAATATAACCCCTAACAATTATAAATAACTAAATTATAACTAAATAGTATTAAAGTTGATGTTATGTAGTTGTTATGTTATACTATTTAATTATAATTTGACATTATGTAGATGTTATATTATCCTATAAAGTTGGTTATTAATAAATATTGCTTAGGTTGTTAACAGTTCTCCTTAGGTTATTAATGCTCACTGTTGAGGTTGTCAATAAATCTCCGCATTAAAATTTTACTATAATCCTATTAGATTTAGTTAAAGTTATTATTGGTTTTGAAAAGCTTCCCATTTTAGTGTTAAAGTTGTTATATTATACTATTTGATTATAATTTACTTTTATGTGGAGGTTATGTGATCATATAAAAAAAGTTGTCAGCGAATATTACTTAAGTTGTCAATATCTTCTCATTGGGTTGATAATAATTGTTGTTAAGGTTATTAATAACAATGGCAGGGAAAATGTGAATTCGGAATTTGAGGGGTAATGATATTATTTTACAATTAGAATATAATACTCTGAGGTCCTTTGAGACCTGCTAGTAATTTTGATATTTTGTGAGACTTTGGATGATTATAGTTTGTTCCTTAGGACCTCTGCATAACTTTCCCTTTATGGAAATAGTGATAGAAGAAAAGGTTACGGTGCGACCAGCTTCACAGGTACTTTGTAATGATTCAATATCTTGAAATACTTTTTAGATGTGTCTTAAAATATTTTTTTTTATTTTAGTGCTAGACACACAAAAAAAATATTTTAAAATATTAGATGCATAAAAAATACTTCATGATACTGAACATATATAAAAAAATATTTCACAATACTAGATGCACAACAAAATGTTTTAGCGTATTAGATGTACTCGAGAAAATACTTTTGTTAATAATACGAGGCAACAAAAGTTGGAGGAGGCAAGAGAAGATGAGGGGAAAACAGAGGTGGGTGAAAAGTCAACGTTGATGTCAAAAAAAAGCTGTGAGAAAAGACGGCAGGCAGGGCCTTGTGGCCCCCCTATGATTGGGCCCACCCTCCCACGTGTTGCGTCTTCATTACAGTCTGTGACTACATTAATTACACTTTTTGCGGTTTTTATCCTGCCCTCAATTCCAGCTATTATTAGTTTATTACTATTACCTATTTAGCCTTTCTTCTTTTGAGATAAGTATACTTTTTCTTGACCTGATTTGAAATAAATATACTGACATAATAAATAGTGTTGTTTGTGTGCAAAGCATTGTATGAGTATGAAAATATTCATTTTTTTAATCACACGTCATCAATAATATAACTATTTTCATTTTTCAAAGTAAATATTGTATCAAACAAAAAATATATATTTTGGGTGATAATTTTGTATTTTAACTAAAAATTAAATACATTGTTTTATGTGCTTAATGAAATTAAAAAAATAATACTAGTTATGATTTACAAATAATAGTATTTACAAAGCATGCTGAAATTTTAAAATATAAAAAGATTTATTAAAGAATTAAAATTCAGAACATACTTTCTGGGCATTCAATTGCAGCTGTTTAAATTTGGTAAATTAATATTTTTCAATAAACGAAACTAATAATATTAAGATTAACAGATTAAAAATATGAGTACTTTACAAATTAAACTGAAATTTGATATGAATTTAGAGGGACAATTCAATTTTAACCTAGATATAATTGGATACTGAAATAAGGGCGTGTGTGTGTGTGTTGATTGATAGATTGAGGAAGAAAAGGACGAAAGGTACAGCAGAGGAGGGTTGGGGATTGTAGCGGATGGGACAAGACATTCTTAAAATCCAACGCCCCATTAAATTCCACCCTTTCCCCTCCCTAGCGTTCCCCACTTTCTTTCGGCGTGGGTGTTTTTCTTTTACTTTTTTTTTTTTCGATTAACAAATTATTTATACTACCTCCGGTCCTAATTATAAGACCCAGTTGACTTATTTGAAGAGATTAAGAAAGTAAGTTAAGTTAGTTATTTGTAATAAATAAGTGTTGTTATTCCTAAAATATTCTTGCTAATTAAGTATATTAGCTAGAACTATCATTATTAAAAGGATTATCTTGGAAAAAAATACATAAATATAAGAGACAAAATGGATTGGGATCTTATAATTAGGACCAAACAAAAAGTCAAACGGGATCTTATAATAAGGACCGGAGGTAGTATATCACTCATTTTTTTCTTTATAATGAGAATTAAAATAAAGATAAAATTAGAAAGCGATCATTAAAATACTATAAATGACTTATATTTAGGATTGTAATTTTTTTTCCCTAAAAATGATTGACATTTAAGATTAGAGTAGTACAATTTAGGCTGTGTTTGGGAGACACCTCAAACCATGGTTTGGGGAATAAATCAACCAAACACCCACCCAAAAACCAAAACCATGGTTTTGGAAAAAGCAAAAAATTTTTGCTTTTGGAGAAAAAAGGGAGAGTGTGAGAGCCTATAGGATATGTATCTTATTATTTTTTTAATAAACATATTTAATCTTATATTTTATAAATATATATACATATTAATTATTTATTAATTATATTATCTTATGTATTATTAATTATGTTAATAAAAAATATATTACTCCTCCGGTCCTAATTATAAGACCCAATTGACTTATTTGAGGAGATTAAGGAAGTAAGTTAAGTTGGTTATTTATAATAAATAAGTGTTGTTATTCCTAAAATATCCTTGCTAATTAAGTATATTGGCTAAAACTATCATTATTAGAAGGATTATCTTGGAAAAAATGCATAAATATAAGAGAGAAAATGGATTGGGTCTTATAATTAGGACCAAATAAAAAGTCAAATTGGATCTTATAATAAGGACCGGAGGAGTATTAACAATTTTATTCCTTCAAATTAAAATATATCATAAAATCTATTTTTTTTGTAATTATCATATTAACTTATGTCTTTTTTTTAGTAATTTGTATATATAAAAAGTGCTTCTGATAACAACTATCCAAACACTCTCACTTCTCAAAATCACTTTTTCATAAAATCTATTCTTCTCAGAATCTATTCTTTAGAATCACTTTTCCAAACCACGATTTGGTTTCATCCAAATACACCCTTAAACGTATATCTCTATGTAAACATGTCAATGATGTGCTTGAACTGGAAGCTACATCCAAATGTGGTAGATTGTGTTATGGTTGACACAACTAGGCATTGACTTCCAATCTAAGAGCTTTAAACAAGTTAAGACAAAATTTTTTTATATATTTATTTTGTATTTCGTAAATTGTAATTAAAAAATTATTTATAAATCGGTCTAAATAAACCCTAACTTTAAATGTACTGCTAATCCACTTTTTTTTTGGGTGTTTGGCATCGTACCAATCCACCCATCCAAGCCTAGTTAAAATTGTCCGCCTTTGTCCTATTTTCAGGATTATTCCCACCCATTCAAGGTCCTCCAAACATCTCTCCTAGAACTGCTTTTGATCTCTAAAATCTTTTAATGAGCCTTCTCACCCACTGTCCCGTTGGGAATCGGGAAGATGAAGGGCAACAATAATGATATTCACAATTTTTTAACAAGGGTAAAAATAAAATGTTCAGGGGGACACGTTCAGTTACGAGGCAACAACAGGCACGAGAATGGGGAGGCGGATCGCTTTTGCGAAGAAAGCCTTATCCATGGGGCTCGCCGGTTGGGTCTTCAGATCATGTTTTCAGCAAAGGTAGCGAGAGCCTTCGTCCGTCCGTGACTGGGAAATATATGGCTCGTTTTGCATCTGCGCCTGGAAGGTTGCAAACTCACTTCTAAGCTCCAAACAGCTACAAATCATTTTGGTCCATTCTCTTTTCATTTCAATTTTGGTCATCATATCCTTTCATTCGCCTAACTGAGAATGCTTGGAAGCACTGAAAGTACTACCTTCGATCCTTAATATAATACTCTGTTTGACTTTTGTTTTGATTTTAAATATAAGACTCCAATCCACTTTGTCTTTCATATTCATACTTTTATTCCAAAGTAGCCTTTCTAACAATGATAGTTTTAGTCAATACACTTGATTAGCAAGGATATTTTAGGAAAGACAACACCTATTTAGGACAAATAACTAACTCAACTTACTTTTTTAATCTCCTCAAATTAGTTAATTGGCTCTTATAATTAGAACTAGAGGTAGTACATTTTTTTTAAAAAAATATATTGAAGTGTTCCCATTGTATAATTTGGACGTTGTATGTGTAAAGTCAAAAAGGGGCGATTAAAACCAAAGTAACGTCCCCGCGAACGAGGAATCATGGATCCTTTTCATTGGATTGAGTAATCATAATCCTTGTTTGACTCAAATCGCGGTCAGAAGGAAACGAAACAAAGCTCAAAGTCAAATCAACAACAGCTCTCCCTCTAGACTCTAAACAAAAACCATGGCTCTTATTCCAACCTTCATTTCTTTTCTCCTTTCCACATACTTCGCTTTCAACCCACACCCTTCCCACCTTTTGTTTCTGTCATGAAAGGCCCCTTCCAAAAGAATCTTTTTGCTGCTTTGACAAGTACCATCCTGTTTCTCTCTGCCCCCTTTTTCCTCCCCATCTGCCTTTTTTTTCTGCCCATTGATATAATAAAGCGACATTACACAACAAGAGACGACCCATGCCTCTCATTTTCTCTTCATTCCCTTTCATCTGTATCGGTCTGTGGGGTTCGCTTCATCATCACTTGTATCTGCAAGTCTGAGTGAGAGATCTTTTGAAACATGGACGTTGCTGGTTCAAGAAGATCGAGCAGAAACACGAGCCCAGATCGCGTCAAAATTTGCAGGCTCCATCACAATAATGTCAAACCCCTTAAAAAAGTTCAAGTTGTTTACTATCTCTCCCGAAGTGGCCTCTTGGAACATCCTCATTACCTGGAACTCACTCTCTCCGCCAATGAGCCTCTTCGACTGAAGGGTAACTTTTACTTTCCAACACCAAGCTTTCACTTCTTTTCTTTTCTTCTTTTTTGAGCAAGTCATTCAGTTCTCTGATTCTGAAATTCATCGATCAAATAATGTCATTAAAGATGTGTTGGATCGGCTCGTTGCCGTGAGAGGGAGTGGCATGCCGACACTGTACTCTTGGTCCTGCAAAAGGTGTGTCTGTATGTATGTGTGTGTCTTGGTTTTCCCTTTCTCTCTCTTTTGTTCTGCACTTTTCCTTTTCACTTGAGTGAAAAGATTTGTTTTCTGATTTCAGGAGCTATAAGAGAGGATATGTGTGGTACGATTTGGCAGCCAATGACATAATATATCCTTCAGAAGGAGCAGAATATGTACTCAAAGGATCTGAGATTGTGGAGGATTGTTCTGGTTTGTTTCTTCTATGCGACATCCCATTCCCAAATACCCAACTACGCCCACCAACCACATTATACCAGTCATTGTAATTAATCAATTATAGTTGTGTTTTGCAGAAAGAGTTCAACAGACTCGAGTGAGTAAGCGATCCCAAGTAATTTATCAAGATCCAGTAGCTTTTAACAGCAGTCGAAGATCGTTCCATTCTAGTCTACCCAGGGAGGGGGAAGATTTCCAAGAATACGAAGAACATGAAGAAGAGTACTATGAAGATGGAGAGAAAACAAGCAACACAAGCTCCACCACCACGCCCCATTCTCGCTGCTCTAGAGGTGTGTCCACCGGTGAACTCGAAGAAGATCGGGAACCTAAGCCTCACCCCCAGATGAAAACAGTCAAGGTAACTGTAAACCACGCGCCGCCGCCTTCCCTCACACCGGCCGACAAGTTACAACGGAGCGAGCAAATAAAGGAAGCAAACGGCACTTCTATAAGGTTTGAAGATGGGTTAGAACCGAGTCGCAGCTCGATTCTACTTCAGCTGATAGCTTGCGGCAGCTCGGCCGTGTCGAAGGCTAAAAACTCGCCGTGCATGAGCAATGGGGTGAAGAAAAGGGAAAGCAGCAGCGGCAGTGAGATTAGCGTGAAGAGAGAGGCTGTGAAGGTGTCTGAGGAGGAGATGATAAAGTGCATGTCGGAGAATCCGAGGTTCGGGAATTTGCAGTCGGAGGAGAAGGAATACTTCAGCGGCAGCCTGGTTGAGTCAAGGAAGGAGAACCGGGTTCACTCGGAGGCCGTGTTCAAGAAGTCCAACTCGTATAACGAGGAAAGGTAAGGATTTTAAGTTTTCAATATTACTAGCAGGGAATTTGTGTTTCTGGGATAGATCATTAAATGGAGGATTGATATTTGATAATATCGCTTGCAGGAGCAGCAAGGCAGGGATCGCCGAGGAAGAGGAAGAGAAGGAGAAGGAAGGAACCAAAGGCAAATGCATCCTTCTTACTAATAAGAAATGTAGCAGAAAATGAATATCTACATATATGGATATGGTGTGATGTCTAATTATTAAACTAGTTATATTGATGATAGCCCACTCTTTTGTTAGTACTAGGAGAATGCACCTTCATGGTACTGAGTTGCATTATCATTAATAATTGTCTCTGTTTAATTGCTCTGGGGTACTAAGATATTTAACATAAACAGATCTCAAAACGGAATACTCCTCTTCTAATATGTAAGATGATTTTAACTAGGTTGATGCAATAAAATTGTTTTTTGTTTATTTTTATTCTGCGTAAATATTATTATTTAATATTTTCATATTAAATTGGAATGTGATTGGAAAATATTTTTGAAATAACTAGTTAAATGCTACTCGGATCAATGAGATCAGGTAGAAAGCCAGCAGTGAGGCAAGGGAATGAAAAAGCCATTACAGAGAGAAAAGGGTGTTTTTGAAGATTAATGAGAGTCTGGAGTATTAATAAGAAAAAAATATTACCCATAGTTCCAACTTATTGAGCACAAATAGGTCTTTTGAATTTTTGTTATTGCCAAGGGGTCCCAACTCCCAACACACTTGATGTTTGACTGGCCATTGACAGGTCAACATTAAAAAATTTTTTATTTTAATTATTTTAAAATTCAGATATTAAAAATTCTAGAAGCAATTTTTCACGTAGTGGTGTTTCTAAACATATTCCCAAAAATTTGATAAAATGATATATAAATGGGACGGAAAAAAACCTCTTTGCCTTGTAAATGGGATAAGAGGAGTATATATCTTATATATTTATTGTTTGAACTAATATTTTTAACTACATAATTTTGATAGCTATTTCTTGTAATAAAAAATGAAGGAGTATATTTTAAATAAGCTGATTTCATTGTTATTCAACTCTGCGTGAAGATATTTCGGGCCGAGCTCCAGTGCAGAACCACTTTGTTGAAGTAAAGACTTGGACTGCAGCCCACAAAAGAACATATTCTAATTTATCAAAGCAATAGAGCTGAGTTGAGTAGAAATGACTAGTCCATGTAAATTAATGTTTGGGTCACCTTAAGTAGAACTGTCCCTAATAGAAGAAGAACATTTGCACTTAAAAACAAAAAAAAAACATTCAAAGGCATACCAAAATATATTTCACGCTTTTGAAGAAAAAATTCCACAAGTTCAGTTTGGGTTGGGGCTAATAAGTTATTTGTTTGGATTTCATTCCATTGAAAAACTGAAATTGTACGGGCGCCGGCTTAAATCCTCCAATTAATTCACAGCATATTTAAACAATCTGACACAATTAAACACGCCCTAGAAGGTGTCATATGCATATTGAAAAAAAAAAAAAGGTCAATATCAAAATACTAAAATGTTACGTCACCTGTTCTCCATATCTATTACTATTTTAATTAATTAATGAAGGTAAGATGGTACAAAAATAATTAAATCTTGGTACAAAAATAATTAAAGCTTCCTTAAAATGAAATAATAATTATTTTGAAACAGAAGGAATGCAAAATTTATTTGAAAAAACTAAGAAGCAAAATAAAATGAAGTCTAGATATCTTCAGTAATAAATAATTTACTGCGTTTAAGAAAAAATGATTTTTTTTTATATTATTATATTTTGTGTGTTCCTGCGTGTCTCCCAAAATATTAAATCAGAGATCAAAATTAATAAAACAAATGTACACCTTTTAGCCAAACGCCCTCATCTATAATATATCATTCTATTTTCACTTCATAGTTCATTCTTTTGGTTTTCCCTGTTGAATTTTGCAATTCGGCATCGTTTTAATTAGTCGAAAAAGTTTTAGTTAAAATACTTTGTTTTTTAGGCATAGAAAGGTGCATAGGGCTGCTTAATTAATTTAAGTATTTAACGAACCACCTCTTGTATTCTTCCGTGGTAATGAAGCGGTGATGATATAATGTAAATGCAGCTACTGCTCTCATAACTTAGTAATGATAACACCTTTTGTTTTCCTGAAATCTTAAGAAATATAAATTATAATGAATTTGTATATTGTAATTGGCCCGTCCTCGCCATATTAATTACATGTAGCTCAAAGAACATAATTCACTTGTCGGTAATGTAATTTGTTATAAATTTTATAATATTATTGCATCGATGATGTTTTGATATCTATATATGAATATTGAATTGAATATACTGATAGTGATACATAAAAATTTCAATAAAAAAATTACTATATTAAATCAAAGAATCTACGTCTTGATCCGCTTAACTAGCAAGGAAATTAAAGATGCCATATAGGTGATTTTTGGTTGGAATATAATGATGTCTTAAAGGGAAATTTTGTTCTTAAACTATTTTATTTTCTTAGTACGGGCGTTGGGTATCAAGCACTGCAATGTCGTTCTTGAATATTGAAAATTGTGCAATGTTTTTTTAACGAACATCTGTTACAAAAAAAGATCTCATAAAATTACAGATGAGCATACTACAAGAAAATTAATACCAATGAAATCTATAAAATGATGAATAAATGTCAAGAGGTTAATGTTATTTTTGATCCATATTAAAGACCAAACTTAATATACCCTTCGTGTGGAGATCATTAAGGCGTACCCACTTCTCTAAGTATTATATATCTCGCCTCTTCATATGATCTCATGAAAGGGACCAATCTTGCTTTCTCTACCATTTGGGTTATTTGGCATCGAAAAGAATTGCTTTACAATACCAAACCAAGTTCCTCATTAGTACATGCAAGTTACCCAAATATAAGGTCTTTTTGAACTGATATTAATTTAATTTGTTTCATTTTGTGGAGGGCCATTTTTCCCAAAAAATATTAATGGAACGAAAGAAAGCGTATGAATATGAAGGCAAAGCCGGAGAGGCCCAGGTAATAAGTCACATCACATCACATCCGCACCTACTGGCACTGCCTCTCTAACCTCTGAAACATCCCATTTCAGCACCGAAGCGCCATCTCCGGACTCCTTTGTTTAACAATCAAACCAAGCGCCTTTTCAATTACCTCAAACAAATATATATCAAGTAGGCTCCAACTTTTCTTAATATCATCAATCTTACCCCAGCGTTAGATTCACTCAGAAGGATTCCTTTCTTTGTCTTCAACTGTAATATGCATATATAAGTACATCTAACTGGTGGCAGGCACAGCATCATCAGTTAAAAACATACACGAAAAATGAAACAGTTCAAAACATTATTGATCAATCAGCCTCCCTTCCTCTTCTGCATTAGGAATAAGGGAGAGAATTAATTGATGCCGAATAGTAGAGGAATTGAAGGTTAGTGGAAATGGTGGCTGGTTCTGTGAAGGTTAGAGAATGGAGCTACAGTTTGGAAGAACTGGTGGCGATGGACAGGAATGGAGAGCACAAGAGAGAAGAGTGGGTGAAGAATCCTCCAGAGCCTCCAAGTCCATGGAAGCAATTATGGGACACAGCCAAGGACACTTATGTGCCTACTCGATACAATCACAAGTCTCTTTTCAAACGTATACTTTCTCTGGTTTACCACTTCTTTCCCATACTGCACTCTCTCAGACACTACAATGCCTCCAAGTTTAAGAACGACCTGTTGGCTGGTCTCACTCTTGCCAGCCTCACCATTCCCCAGGTACCGACCTCCCTATTCTCTTGCTCATTTCTTCTATATCTATATTTGTACATATTGTTAATGCAGATGATTTGAATCCATAACATTAAACTCTTGAGCTTTACGTCAAATATTTTTTTCTTTCTGGGATTGTATTTCTTCCATACGGGCTATGAATGAATATGAGAGATTCAGTTTGCATCTTTACAGTCATCATCAACTCTTGTTTTTAGTCTCTCTTTTCCAATATGCATTTTGGAAATACCATTTTATTTTATTTTTACTTAAGTAGGATAAAAAAGCTGTTACAAAAAACAAATAATAGAATGAAAAGTATCATTATTTTATTATTTATTGATGTGATTATTAATTTTTTCCCCAAGCAATTATTTTTCTTTCTCAAAATTTTACATGGTTTAGGAAAACTTGTTTCCAATACATATAAGCTCACAGGATTTGAGGCTAATATAATATCTAATTCTTGTCAAATGTTTCTCATTTTGTTTGAAATTTGAAAATACATTATTTAATCCATATCTTATATAAAATCTTTTTGTTTTACCAATTTTCTAATCAAATGTTTCTCATTTTGAATTTTTAGGGAATGCATTCTTTAATATTAGGGATTAAATTGAATTTTTTTCCAGATAACAAGAAATTGATAACAAAATTTTAAAACTATGAAAGTTAAAATTAAAATTTACAAAATTATTTACAGTTTAAAATTAAAATTTACATAATTATTTACAGTTTCTTGAGGGATTATTTTAAGAATTCAAATTTTCTATAAAATGACATAAGGAAATACTCCCCGGTCCTTAATGTAAAACCTAATTAACTAGTTTGAGTACGTTAATGATGTTAGTTAAATTTAGTTAATATGATATGTTTTTTCTAAACACTCTAAGCATCTTCCTCAATTCTTTTTCTCCCTTCCCTATTTGATTATTGTTAAGCAAATATCAATAGGGTTAATTTAAAATAAAAATTGATAAACATATGAAATAAGTCTTACATATAAAACTAATATCAACTCCTCATTAGCTGGGCTTTATATTAAGGATTGAAAGACTATTAACATTTGTCTAGATTATATTTTTAATCGTTCAAAATATTGAGATATATAATAATTAATTGTTTTTAATGTTTGTGCGATTAAGTGCATATTATTAATAGTGTTCAAATGTGATAAACGACCAAAACAATATTCAGTATTTAATAATTGTCCTGATAAAATAGATTGTATATAAAAAATTTGGAAAAAAAGAGCATATTATTCACAACTTGTGAATAGCTTAACTTGCTAAAAGTTTTATATTTTATATTAATTGATATGCAGATATTAATGATACTAATATTAATCAACATGCAGAGTATGGGATATGCAACTATGGCAGAGCTTAATCCTCAATATGGACTGTGTAAGTTGAAGGATTACCTTTTAAGTTCTTTAAGCCAGCGGCATTTTTATGCATTAAGCTTTAAAATTTCTCATTTCGCTTCTTTTTGTAAGGAACTATCTAACTGGTGCAGTATGATTATTTCAGATACAAGCATTGTCCCACCTATGTTATTTTCCGTACTCACAAGCTCAAGGGAAATAGTGATCGGGCCTGTATCCGTGGATTCAGTGCTTCTTTCCACAATGATTGGAAAATTGAAAGATCCTCGTCACGATTCTGCTGCTTACACAAAACTCGTTTTCACTGCAACTTTCTTTACGGGCATCTTCCAGGTTTCCTTTGGACTCTTCAGGTCACTTTTTGGCCCCCGATTAACCTTCTAAACCTGAAGTTGTTTGATTTCTATTGAGATCATTCAATTCGTTCATACGATCAGATAGTTCAAATTTTGCAGGTTAGGGTTTCTGGTGGATTATTTTTCCCATGCAGCGATTGTGGGGTTCTTGGCAGGAGCTGCTGTCATCATTGGTTTACAGCAAATGAAAGGACTACTTGGGATCAGGAATTATACAAACAAAACTGATATAATTTCTGTCACGAAAGTTATTTGGACATCGGTGTCTGACCAAGTAAGATTAGAGAGCTAAGGGCATGGTGTGTGTGTGTATATATATATAGAGTTCATTGTTCTAACAAGAAGAAATGCTTTTAATTTAATTTCATCAGCTGATCCTAGTGAATAATGGCTTTCTTTCACTTTCTTTTTTTTTTTCAGTCGAAGTGGAATCCTTCTAGTTTAATTCTTGGGCTCTCATTTCTGGCTTTCATTCTGATTATCAGATTTCTGGTGAGTAATAATGTTACTGCAAGCTGATGAATGTTTATGGGATGCACCCATTTTCTCTCTACATTATTGTCTCTAATATCATTTCCTATCTGCTTATTAGGGTAAAAGGCACAAGAAACTCTTCTGGCTGTCCACAATCGCTCCTCTACTCTCAGTTATTGTATCGTGTCTTATTGTATCAAGAATTAATGCTGATCATGAAGATAAATTTGAGGTCTTGGGGAAAATCGAAGGAAGTAGCTTGAACCCAAGTTCATTGTACCAGTTAAACTTTGATTCTAAGTTCATTGGGAATTTGGCCAAGATTGGGTTTATTATTGCCATAATTTCACTCACGGTGACGAGGCCCTCCACTTAATCTATTTCATTTCTGATAATTATATATCACCTTAATATGGTCTTTCTGATTTCCTGCGTGGTGCAATAAATTGAAGGAAGCTATTGCAGTTGGTCGATCTTTTGCCGCCTTGAGAGGATACAATCTTGATCCCAACAAAGAAATGGTATCATTAGGCCTAATAAACATTGTTGGATCTTTCACTTCATGCTATGTTGCCTCAGGTAAGCTTCTTTCATATGCATTAATATATTATTTGTGGTTTCTAATATAAGAGCTAGTTGGGAGTTGAGTTTGGTTCTAAATATAAAATCTTAGTCTATATTTTGTTCTCCCCACTTATCTTTTTTTGTCCAAACTATCCCTATTGATTTAACGTGTGGGAGTTTGCATCAAGGGATAGTTTCAATACAAATGGTTTAAAAAAGGTATTTTAGAAAACCAATACATATTTTGAATAAATAACTAATTTAACTAGTTTTGTTAATCTTCTTGAATTACTTAAGCAGATATTCTTCCGGTCTTTAATATATAACCTAATTGTTGAGTTAATTTTGGTTCTAAATATAATACCTATTTTTCATATTTATCAATTTTTCCTAAATTACCTCTATGGATACTCCCTCAATCATAATCAAATAGAAAAAGGGAGAGAGAATATTACGGAAAATGATTATGGTGTTTTAGGAAAAACATATCATATTTTTTATAATTAACTACCTTACCTAACTTCCTTAATCTAATCAAATTAGTTAAATAGGTCTTATATTAAGGACCGGAAGAGTATTATGTTGAGGACCGGAAATAGTACATTAAATTATGAACGTTATTAAAGAAGAATGTCAGATTGGTCAGTAATACTAATTATGCCTGAACTGTATGTGCAGGTTCATTTTCACGTACTGCTGTAAACTATAGTTGTGGCTCGGAAACAATGGTTTCGAACATAGTGATGGCTCTTACAGTGCTGTTTTCGCTGAGACATTTGAAAACGTGGTTGTCTTCCACTCCAACAGCAGTACTAGCTTCAATGATTCTTTCAGCTTTACCAGGAATTATTGACGTGAAGAAAGCTATACACATTTGGAAGGTTGATAAGATTGATTTCCTGGCTTGTGCTGCAGCCTTCTTCGGGATCTTGTTTTTTTCTGTGGAAATTGGTCTTTTAACTGCGGTAATTTTCTCTCTTGTTAATTACTCTGTATGGAAAATCTAATTTAATTTTTAGATTGTAAGAGGATAATGCTCTAGGATATAGAAAAGAGAAGAATGATTGCACTGCATACATGAACTCGAGCTAGCTTGGTATTTGAGATATTTGGTCTGAGACAAACAAATTAAAGTCTTGATATTTGGTCTCGAGCAGAGAAACATGAGCTGGCTTTTCTCCTTTAGACTCCACTGTAAGATTGGACCTACAAAACATGCTTTAGCCATTAGTTTGGGAGTTTTGGACTTTTACCTTTATACTCCATCCATTCGTATTTTCATTTGAGACCCTTTTCATCAACTAAGCATTAGTACTTTTAAGTGATTTAGTTCATATAAATCTTCAAGTCCAAATTTAGAGTTTTGCTTTATAGTTAAATCAATATGTCAACCTTAAAACACAATTTAACTTAAAAGGAAGAGGGCAAATAATATGTGGGCTGACTAAAATATATATCTGGTGCAGGTTATCATATCATTTGCAAAGATAATGCTGATATCAATTCAACCTGGGATAGCAATTGTTGGAAGACTTCCGGGCACAGATGAGTTCTGTGATGCTGAACAATATCCAATGGCTGTCAAAGTTCCTGGAGTGTTAATAGTTCGTGTCAAATCTGGTTGTCTGTGTTTTGCAAATTCAAATCTTGTCAAGGAAAAGTATATACCCCCTTTCTGCGCATACCTCTCCATAGTTTAGTGTTTAATTTCTTTAATTAGACACTTCCTGTGATTTTAAGACAACAACACTTTTGTCTGTCGTGTTAAAGAATTGTTAGATGGGTGTTTAATGACGAAGCTGTGGAAGATCCCAAAGCACAAAGCACTTTCAAATACGTTATTCTTGACATGTCAAGTAGGCACAATAGAAACATGTCCTACTAGCTCTCTACTTAGTTATTTTAGCTATTTACTCTCCAAACAAAACTGAATCCTTTTTTTTTTTTTTTAATTTCACATCACAATCATAGGTCTCATGAATATTGACACAGCGGGGATTGCTTCTTTGGAGGAGCTGCATATTAGTTTGGCTTCACATGGGCTTCTGGTAAGTCTCTTTTATTTCATTTTACTTTTGTTTTGGAATATTTGTTGATTACTACATATATTTATAATAATCTCTCTTCTTTTCTCAGTTGGCCATCGCCAACCCTAGGTGGCAAGTAATTCACAAGCTGAGAATAGCTGAGTTTGTCAACAAAATTGGAGAAAAAGTTTTTCTGTCTGTAGGAGAAGCGGTTGAGGCATGTCTTACAGCCAAAATGGCAGTCATGTAACCATAAATTAAATCTGTTTTCCTGAGAGTGTTTAGATCAATATAAAAAGATAAGAATCAATATTCTCATGAAATTTAATCACTTGCTTTAAAAAACAAAGTCTTCCAATTACAGTTTTGCTTCGAAAGGACTCAAAGTGCCTTCCTCCTCATATATATATATATATATATTAGAGTTCATTATGGGAATACATCAAGCTGTAATTAAAAACAATATGCATGTTCCAGTTACTGAGTTACGTTGTACTGGTAACTAATTCAACTGTCGTTTACTGCTAAATCCAGCATTCATCATCTCCAACATCCTTTAATGTAGTCTGTACCACTCACACTATGATGTCATTTCTTGCGTGCGTGTCCAATACTTTGGTATACAATTTGGACAGGATATGAGGTCTGTACAGTGGGATCTGGGAAATGCGTCAAGGTTCAATGAATGAGAAATGAATGGCGCTGCTGTTACGCGGTGCTATTACGCTCGTTTAGTGGACCAATAAATTAAAAAAAAAAGGTGCTTTTTTTTTCTTTTTATCTGGCTAAGTTCTCTAATGTGATTGCTCCTCGTTGGTAATGGGGTTGACTCGATCGATAAAGCTTTTATTACTTATGGTTCTTCTTTTATTAATATTGAAATTGAAATGGGATGCTGCATCTGTCACAAAAGAATTTGATACCTCTACCTCTCACTGTACTGTTCTCCAACTTTGCCTTCCTTAATTATAATTGCTCACTCTCAAGATTCCAATGTTATAGAGGTCAATCGCTGCAAAGAAGATTTGTTTTATCGAAATGAATATATCTATATGTGTGTGTGTGTACACACACATAGACAAATATTCTTGAGATATCAAATAAACACCCCCCTCCCGGTGAAAATCTCAATATCTACATAATAAAGAATGTTGGAGCTGGTAGAAGGTTAATGGACTAATTGTATCATACTTTTTTATGATCAGTCTGATCATCACTACCGTACATTTATGTTATTAATAAAAGAAAAGGAAAAAATTTACAAAAGGGAAAAAGAGGTTCCAAAACATGTACCAGCCCTGCAGGTTGAAACTTGAAAGAGCATATGGCAAAGAGTATATAAAGATTAATTAGTGGCCTTAAAAACAAAGTAATTTTAATATTTATTTGCATATTTTGATATGCTCCCGCTGACATCAACATTTGATAAGAATTTTGATTATTCCTAATTGTAATTTGCAACGATTCCACAAACCTATGTCACAAACTAGATTCAGTGCCCTTTTTGCTCCACACAAAACGAAAACTATAAAAAAAAAAGGTGGGGGACCTAATAACGATACAACTTGATCATTTTTTGAATATTATAATTGATAATTGATGGCTCCTTTGCTTAAATTTCGCCTCAGAAATCATTATATGCTGTGCCAATAGGTCATGATTGAGTGACACATAAAAGAGAACTAAATAAAATTCAAGAGGGTATTGAGGAAACAGGGTTTTTCACCAAGTAGTAGTAGACCTTCAATATGCAGAATTATTGGGAAAGCCTTTTGAAGTGCAAACATATGCTTCCCTCATTTTCTTAAAATAAAGATTAGTGCTCACTAATTATCTTTGAATATGATTCTTGGTGTGCCTAGCTATGACAAGTAATTGTCTTGTGTTTGATTGATGTGATCATTGCATAGTCAATATGATCTAATCAAATTTAATTTTAAAACCACAATTAACCCATAATTCTTTTAATTAATCCTTGTGAATCTATTACTTCTCGAAAGAATGGATATGCTTTCTATCTATCTTAGGTGTTCCTTTGTATGGGGAACGTGGACAAGGAATCCCATACTTTAAATATATTTCATATATCATTAAGGTCCTGTTTCTAGTTCTCAATATCAGAGAGTTACCTAATTAGTTTTGATAAATTAAGAAAATCAACTAGATTGGTTAGTTAATTATAACAAATATAGCATGATCTCCTTAAAATACTTTTGTATAACATTATATTATATATGAGTGTATAAATTAGGTAAATTAATTTAGAAAAAATGATAAATATAAGGGATAAAATAAATTAATATCTTATATTTATGACCAAATCCAACATTCAACTGGTGTTTATATTAAAACAGAGGTAATATTCTTTCTCAGAAATAAAAATGCTATACTTATAATATTTTTGGATTTATCCTAAAATATGATTACTAGACATATATCCTTTAGTATTTATCCTTCTATGTGGCTAAATTTAGGGCGGCTAAATGTAATGGATTTTTAGCAAGACACTTGGACATTTCATATTCTCCACTCTTTGATAAATCAAATACAAAATTAATGATGAAAATAAATTAGTATCCCTCTTTTAAAAATGATTAAAAAAATTAATTACTAAATATAAAAAGTATATAAAATTTAAAATAATTATAAGCACTAATTTGTTTGGAAATGACAAGGGCTAAAAGGAAGAAATCTAATTTCCTTCAAAATCACCCCCTCCCGGAAATATATAATATAAAAAACAATTTAAGTGCAATGTTATGTTTGTGTAGCTGGTAAAAAAGCATGTTATGTTTTCTGTATAGAGAAAATTGTGATTAAAATATAACATGTGCTTTTCCCCCAACAATCACAACTTAGTAACATGCAA
>NW_021632819.1:0-53578 GCF_004799145.2 Neltuma alba | reverse complement strand
AAAGAGGAACCTCTGCCACCCTTTGCTCATGGCGAACCCCTCATATCAGCACATTCAGACCCGACCATTTCGGGAAAATTGACTTTCCCACTTCCATGAACTGACCTAGACACGTCATATTCGGGTTAGAAACCCTATTTTTGGTATGAATGAGGTCACATACGAAGATTCAGCCACCATCAACGTTTTCTCTTCATCTTCCCTCATCTCTCCCACCAGAACCCTGATCCCTCACCTTCCACTATCATTTTCATCCTTGGGCAACACTGAGTCAATTCAATGGAGATGTTCTGCACACTATGAGTGGCTAGGCTTCCTCCAGCTCTTGAAGATGGATGATTGGCATGAGTTCTAAGAGCTTAAAAGGGGAGTTTCAGTTTCATCTTAGTTTTAGCTATGTATTTATGAATTTTGAGGTCTAGGATTGTAAATTCTTAGTGAAAGACTTTGATTGATATGGAATCATTAGTTAATGATTCACATTTGTAGTTGGATTGGTTAATGTTGGATTTCATGCTTCAATATATGTAGTTACATATATGTTCTTTGTAGCTTTCTTGATTCTCTTCATCTTGCATGGTCATGTTTTGATGATGAGTTGATTTTCTGTTGTATTGAACCGTTTGCATTAATCATTCTTAATTACACATTAGGGAAGCTTAACAATGTTTTCATTAATGAGTTCATTAATGTAAGCATTGGACTTAATGAGTTATTGAGATTGTTATCAAGAAAACCTAATGAATTTCTAAAACTCCCACATCTTAAGAGAACTATGATTGCCAAGAATCCATTTTCAAGAGGTTTTACCAATTGATTCAGCACTTGATTTCCATCCTTTTCATCTTAATCTCCCAAAAATCCAAAAATACATTTATATTCTATTGCATTTTATCTTAATTACAAGTCTCAATGAAAACCCCCAACCTTTTCCAGCTTAATTTGCATAACCATGGCATTTAGTTAATCCAGGATCATAATTTCGGCTCCACAAGTGAGGTTGTGCCTATAGTACAATCCTTGGATAAATTTTGAAATTGGCCCTAAGGTGTAAGCTAAGACAAGTCAAGGCGATTTTCAGAGACATACCAGCTTCCTTTTTAGTCAAAGCAAAAACTCTCCCGGGCACCGTGGATCTAAAACTAGGAGTTTGCTGCTGTGTCTCTAGACAATTGCCAGCTATATGTCCAAACTTATGGCATTTGTAGCATTCCAAACATTATCCTGGATGATTCTTCCCACATCTCGAGTAAGGACCGCTAACACTTGGTGTGGATCTGGTAGGCTCACGGTAGAAGCTCTGATTTCCTCCCATACGGCTCCCCTGAGCCTGTCTCCTCTGCATATAGCCTTTACGGGCTAAATCCTTCTAACTTTGACTCTTGCCTTTGCCTGAGCTCCCTGAGCTCCCATAACTATAGCTACCCTTCTTATTGACTCCTCCCGTTGGCCTCATAAAACTAGAAAATCTGCCCTGATTATCCCGACGTCGGCTCACCTCTACCTCTCGGGTTCTGCAAGCTGTCATCCTGAGTTTCGTGTAACTCTTAAACTCATATAAAGCCATTTGTTGTTTCAACTCTGGCCTTGCCCGTTCTATTAATTGTTGGGCCATCCACTCTGGGTTATCATTCTGCTGTAGGCAAGTAACATGCTTAGAAAGGTCAATATATTTGGCAATAAACTCGTTCTCATGCATATTCTCCTGTCGAAGAGCATAAAAAGCAGTTTTTTTTCTTGTCTCATGGCTGGGGGGAAGTAGTGATCAAAGAACATCTACTTGAATTCATTCCAAGTAATCCCCGAGTCGTCTATGCCGCTTACACTCCTCCACCACCTCTTAGCTCGGTCCCTCAATAAGACCATAGCTGCTTGTACCTTTTGATAGGTATTACAACCACAAGCCTTGAATATTGTCTCCATGTCATCTATCCAAGTCTCAGCTGTATCAGGATCCATACCCCCATCAAAAGTCTTCGGGTGATGCTGCTCTATGTCCTTCCATACACTTTTAAGGTTCACCGCCTCTTCTTTTCCTGGTCGCCTTTGTCAACTACTCTCTTCTCTGGTTCCTTCAATAGAATCCCTGTGGGTGACAGAATTTCCCACAGACAGCCCAGGAAGCCCACTCCGTTCAAACTCTTCCACAGCTTTCTTGATTCTCAAATCTTCCTCCATCTTCTTTACTTTCTCATCTACCACCGTAACTACCACTTCCCTTAGTTGTTGCAGTAAGGTCTCTTGGTTAAACTACAGAGGATTCGGTGGTTGATTAGGCGGGTTTGTGGATTCATCCCCACCTTGATTGCGTTTGTCGGGATCGCGTTTGTACCATCCTCCCTACCTAAGGATGGAACCTACTAAAAGAAACACATAGTAAGGTCAAGCACAAACACAAAATAACAGGGAAGGTTATGTGAGATTATTATATATTGCCACTAAATGCAATGTAATGCAACCCAATTCACAGAATCTTTAGCTCTGATACCAAATTGTGACAACCGTTCTTTTAAAACCCATTTAGATCAAAATTTTCAATTTATTCGAACGATTAACCATGGTAGAAAAGAAGAAACCTTAAAATTTTAAAATCGTTATCATGGTTAAAAGAAATAAACTTATATTACGAGCAACATCCATTGTTAACTTAGGCCTTGGACTTTCAAAGTCCAGAAATATCATTCAACTATTAGCCCAAACCAAACTTATACTTTCAAACACACGAACTGATAAATCATTTTAATATAAGTCATGGAGCCTGTTAGTCAAAAGTCAACACTATCAAATGAGCGTAATACACAAAGTCTTAAATATCTTTGGTCTTCCAATGACCTCCCATATCAGATAATAGTAATTTAAAGTATTAGTTTACAACATTAGAGTATATGGGCCCTATGTGGCAATATGTAACAAGTCGACACATAAACAAAAACAGGGAGGCTATACAAGCTATAACAGCACACTATGCCCCCAGAGCCTTTCCTGATGGGCCACCACCTGAATATCCCTGAAGATAGTAAAAACCACAGGGTGAGACAAACGCCTCAGTAACCAACTTTCCAACTCATCATACATACTAACATGTGCTTGTGAGGTGTCAAGTGGGATAATTATTAAATCTCAACATATATATATCAATGAAAATACAAATATGCATATTCAAATAATCTCAATCATCCAAACCCTCATTATGGGGTTTAACATACAAGCTACATAAGTCTATCCCTCACTATAGGGGATCAAAATGACCTATAGGCCTATCCCACACTTTGGGGGACGAATAAGTAGTCACAAAGGTCCGTCCCTTATTATAGGCCTATCCCATACTTTAATTAATTAATTAATTAAACTTCTCTATATAAGTTAAATTTCTAATTTAATTAAATTTTTATTCTGAATTCCCGCAACTCTCATAACCCAAAATTATTAAGTATTTTAGAAACAACTTAAAATTTCTAACAAGCTAAATTATTTATTTACTACCTCCAAATTATTTACCTTAATAAAAAGGATTTTCAATAATTTCTAAATATAAAATTATTATGTTCTAAATTCTAAAAATCTTCATTTAAGTTTAAAGCTCAAAATCAAAGTATCAAAAATTCAATAATACTTCAAATATTTATAAATAAATAATCTAATCAAAACTTTAATGGTATAACTACCATATATATTTTCGTAAATAATAAAATTTTTAGCTATAATAATTATTTTAAAATCTCCGGTCATCCAATAAATAAAACTAAACCAATTAAAATCTCAATAATATATCAAACAATCCAAATAAATTATTTAACTTGAATTTGATCGGTAAAAATATGATATATTCCATAAATAACAAATTTTCAACTAAATAAATTAATTTAAATGCTAAAACTAACAAATAGAGAAATCTAAACTGATTAAAATTAACAACTCATTTACTTCTAAATGTCTATAGTTATCTTTGTCAAAACTCAATACTTATATCATATATAAGTCTCAAAATTTTCTCCAATCACTACAATAATAATGTAAATAGGAAGCTCAAAATATACAGAAAATGTTCATAAAGAAAGATTAATAAAAAGAAGTAATTTTATGTATCTAAAATATCTTCAAAGCTTGTTTTCTCCTTCACCGGTCTGCTCCTCTCTCTCTCACCCACTCTAACTCTCTTTCTCTCTTTCCTTCTTGCGTGCCGGGGAAGTGGATTTGGAGGGGTGTTAAAATAACACTCCCACACATTTATTATGCCCCCTCCTATTCCTCTCCCAACCCCCAACTCCCACTCTCATCCTTCAATTTTCAACATTCATGTTCAACTTTCCACGCTACTCCAAATTTTCCGCCTTCACACTTCAACTTTCCACTAAAAGTTGGTGGAAAGTTGACTCTTATATATATATATATTATTTTTTTTAAATATTAGGATAATACAGACAGCATCAAAGCCTACTCCAAACTCGTCAAAAACCATAATTAAGCTCAACAACATAACCAACAATATAAATAATAACTTAGAACCAATCCTTACATAGAGTTTATGCTTGCTTCACTTGCGTTTTTGTTCCTTCTTCCTTCTCTTTCTTTAGCTCCAAATTCTGGTCTCTTTCTTCCCTCTCTTGTTGGCAAAAAATTCTCAATAAAATAGACAGGAAGAGGTATTTATAATACTCCAAAACTTTCCTATATTAAATTGTGGTTTCAAATCCAAACTTGGCCATCAACTTTAGTTAGAATTAAATGGGTGAGGTGTTATCATCTTAGCTTCCACAAGTGTTTCTTAGCTCCATTAAAATGCAATTTGAGTTCCATAACCAAATTGTAAGTTCATTTGGAATCCAAAACATTATTTTATTCCATTTTCATGACGTGCCTCTTCTTGAAAAACTCCTGCCAATAATCATTCAATAGGTGCCACCACAATAGGAAGGAAGAAGCAAATGAAATGACTTTTCTTAATCTTTAAATTATTACACTAAGTCATATTGCAAAATTTCACCACATTGGGGTTGATTTTTTTTATTCTAATATCCAGATTACTCATAATTGTTCCGTTGCTTTTATCTCATAGTCTAAAAATGTCTTTCACCATTAATGCATGCACATTGTATCATAACAACAGGAATTAGGAGAAAATGACATTTAAAGATTTGTCTTCCATTTAGGAAACATCAAATCACTTTATAAGAATAAAATTTTGACCAGTTACTTTTTGATGTTTCCTACGTCTAAAAGTTCATTCCTTTGATTTATAAACTCCTTTTTATTATGAGAAAATTCTCTAATTTTTGTCAAGCCAAAACTCATCTGGATAGTACCACTTTTTGAATTCCCCAAAATCAGCCTCTTTTTAACCTGACTAGATTTTGAATTTTTTTAGAGTTAGTGTTCCCATATTTTAGGAATGGAACCAATTGTATAGTCTTATAAAAAATTCACTATAATTTTCCCCATTTTTCCTAATATTTGAGGCCTCTAAATATTTAAAAGAATTAATTTTTTCTATTTCCTCCCTTTTTTACCAGAATTTTTTATTTCCTCCTTAAATAACCAAAATTCCCACAATTACATAAAATTATTTTTTTCAAATATTTACATCATATTTTTACTTTTTAGGTCTTGAATATTACTCATGACATTTTTCTCTATTTTTAATAAATTTCTGAGAATTTTCAGAAATAGAAGACATAATTTTCAAAATTACTCTTGCTGGCTCGAAACTTTTTAAAATTACAGTTTATCCCTATTAGGGCTTGCCTCAAGAGTTGTCTCATCTAGATCTTCAGTATTTTATTTGGCCCATAATTATTCCTAAAGTCTTTGTTTAACTAATAAAAAATGTTGTATATGACATTTCTTCTCCCTAAAAATAAATTTCGTCCTAAAAATGTAAAACTTACTTGATTTAAACATCTTTGCATTATCATTCTTCATTTCATCTTATGTTTCCCATGTGGCTTCTTCTTGTGATAGGCCTTTCTAGACCACCTTGACTAAGGGGATACATTTGTTTTGAAGCTTGTTGACTTTTCAATTAATTATCCGCTCCGATCTTACCTCAAAAGATAAATTATCTTGTAGTGCAATACCATGATGTTCAATAACATGTGCTAGGTCTAGATAATACTTCTTTGATTAGGAAACTTGAAAAATATTATGTATTTAACTAAGGTCACGAGGTAGGGCCAATTTATAAGTTACAAGTCTGACTTTAGAAAGGATTCGAGACAGTCTTGTATACTTTGGGCTTAGGTTCTTCGCTTTAATAGATCAACCTATACCCATAGAGATACTTCGAGAAACACATGATCTCCAATGTCAAGCTCTAACAATTTCCTTCTATTTTCTACATAACTCTTTTGTCTACTTTAGATCGTTAACAATCTCTTCTTGATAACTTTAATTTGTTCTTAGGTTTGACCGGCCAATTCAGGACCATAAATTCTCCTTTCATCGAGTACTATCCAACATAAAGGGGAATTGTACTTCCATCATACAAAGCTTCATATAGGGCTATCTAGATATTGGAATGATAACTCTTGTTATCAGCGAATTCTCCTAATGTCAAGCGTGCATCCCAGTTCCCTTTAAAGTCCAGAGCACAAGCCCATAACATATCTTTATGTCTAAATTGTTCATTTTATCTGACCATCCATATGAGGATGATAAGCTGTATTGAACCTCAAAATAGTGCCTAGCTGTCTATGTAGATATCCACAAAATCTGGATATGAAGCGAGAATCTCTATATGAAACAATACTGCTTGGCACACTGTGTAACCTCATAGCTTTGCTAGCTTCTTGAGAGGGTACTTGACTTTTATTGCAAGGAAATAAGCCAAATTTGTCAAGTGATCTATTATGACCCATATTACATTATGTCCTATCGCGATAGGTGGTAGCCTCATAATAAAGTCTATTGAAATGCTATCCCATTTTCACTTAGGGATATCTAGGGGTTGGAAAGATCTTGGGGGCTATTGGTGCTTGGTTTTAACCTTTTAACAAGTGAGGCACCTTGACACATAAGCTGTAATATCCTTTTTTATTCTAGGCCACCAAAATATTTTCTTGACATCATGGTACATTTTTTCATTCCTGGATGAATAATATATTTGCTCTTATGTGCCTCATTCAAGATCTTTTCTCTAAGCTTGGCTACTTGAGCCACATACGTCCTTCCTTGGAATTTCAATAATCCTTCTCGAGATATATTGAACTTCTTGGTTTCTCCTCTCATCAACTTGGCTTGTCTCTGCTAATAGTTCTTGTTCTTGAGCTTCCTTGATTTGTGATGTTAGCAAAGCTTCAATTTGCACTTTGCCAAAACCATCTGTTAATAACTGCATTTGCCATATAGAAGCCCATTCTTTGAAATCTTCTTGTAGTTTTTGTTCTTTCATCATTAGTGATGCCAC
The DNA here is from genome assembly GCF_004799145.2 of Neltuma alba. Taxonomy (NCBI): domain Eukaryota; kingdom Viridiplantae; phylum Streptophyta; class Magnoliopsida; order Fabales; family Fabaceae; genus Neltuma; species Neltuma alba. The sequence goes on along the minus strand of NW_021632819.1, from coordinate 46,176 downwards.
CTACATTGCCTTTCTACTTAAAACATCATCTATAACATTAGCTTTACTAGGATAGTTTTTGATTTGGTAGTTATAGTCCTTTAGTAGCTCCATCCATATTCTTTGCCTCATATTGAACTCTTTTTAATCTTGCAAACACTTGAGACTTTTGTGGTCAAAGAATAACTCAATAGTTATCTTAAATAAGTAGTGCCTTCATATCTACAAAGCATATATTATCATTACTAACTCTAAACTCTTCATGTGGCAATAGATATCATGACGCATAGGTGTAACACCTCATATTTTAACCACATAAGTGACTAAATTATGGTAAATGGAATTATATTACATGGCATTAAGGTTGAAAAGTCAATTTTTTTTAAAAAAATTCCTTTCTTGAGTTACTATTTTATTTGGTAACCCTAGAATTTCGGTCAACTTTAAAAATTTATAAATAATTCTAAAAAAAAATCTAAGTGATATGGTTCTAGTTTCTATTTAAAGCTCTATCAATTATTTAAGAAAAATATCACCAGTTCATTTTCCTTGCCATTTAGGTCCCATTTTATCTCAAAACTGTATTGTTTATCTGGTCAACTTAAATTTTTAGATTTCTTACCATGATTTCAAAAATTCATAACTTTCACAACTCCAAATTAGGTGATCAACTACTCTATTTAAAGCTTAGGATATGTATTTTGAGTATGCTAGATATCATGATCAGATTTATCCAAATACCCAGAAAATTTGCCACTATGAAAACATAGCTTTTCAACCCATAACCTTCCTTTTCAATGCATTCTCTTGATGAAGTTGAACCATGCTCATGCAGTGTAAATTAAATATCATGCATACCAACTCATGTCAATAAGTTGACTGTATTTAACATAAAGGAAAGGTCATTGTCTCATACATGTAACCATGATAGATTACAAATTCACATAATCCAACACAAAAGCTCATAACAACATAACATATCATATAGTTCTTCATTGCGTCTCTGAATTCATCTTTCTACTCCTAGATGGTCCAACTCCTAAATGGTGTAAATTTAAACATAATAGGAATGAGATTTCATGAAAACTCAATAGCAAAGAACCATAATAATGCCAACAATATAAGGTTGTCATGTTAAATACATAAAACATTATGCCATAGAAAGGAAGCATATGAACATACCATAATAAAGTCTAACATGCATATTGCAAAAGCATTATAATGCAAGAAGTTTAACACAATGTCATCAATGACTCAACCACTTCATCATATAAAGCACATAACATAACAATCAATGCAAGTTAACATTAAGGTTGAGTGTTCTTACTACCTTTCACTAAGTTTGGATTCTTGATTTCCTTTCCTTGATTTTGAAGCCTTTCTTGAAAATGCTCAATCCCTGTCAATCACATAATAGGTGCCCTTTAAGTATCAATTCATACAACTTTAATAAATTTTCCAAAGACCCTTAACCCTTGTCTTTTATTTTTCTAGGGTTTTACTATAATCTTTCTTGAAATAATTTCTACATACTTTTTGTACATAATTTTGCATTTGGAATCGTTATTTGAACTTAGATTAATCCAAATCTAACTCCTTTCCTTAAAACTCCTCATGGCCGAAACATACACTTACATAGAGCAAGATGAAACTCTTTTATAAATCATGCACTAGCATAAGATTCAAGCCTCTTCCTACCTCTTATTCATCATGGTTATCTTGTCTTATAAAAATTTGGACAGCATGAAGGCTTAGGATTTGTAACTTCTAGTCTTCCTCAAAAACCATATTCAACCTTAACATAAACTACATCAAAATCCATAATCTTATCTTATATTAAAACCTCATTTTGCTTTAGACTTCTTGCTCTTTCTTTTCTCCTTTCTTTCTTCAAAATTTTGGTCCCCCTCCCCTGGAACCTCTCTTGGCCGAAAATCATGGCAAATTGGACGGGGAAGGGGTATTTATAATTCCCCTAAGTTTAATTATATTGAATTACAAAATCAAGTCCATAACTTTACCCTTGAACTTGATAGAAATTACATTGCTACATGTCCATCTTCTAAGCTTCCATTTGGTCTTAACTAAAATAAAATGTAATTTGAAATCCAAAGCTAAATTGGAAAGTGATTTTGGAATCCATATTATTATTTTATTCCTTTCCCATTTTGTCGTTGACCAATGTTAAAATTCTAATGCCATCCTCACATGAATATGGCACCATAAGTAGGGGAAATTAGGATGAAAATTGTTCAAGAATAAGCCCTAGATCATTTCTCTAAAGAACACTATAATATTACATTGTATCAAGTAATTTTTTAGGTCCTGACTTACTCGATAGATCTAACATGTGTCTTGATACTTTTGTCCTATAGTTCTACTTCCTCTCTCATAATAAATTTCTTCATGGGGCATAATGATGACTAAATTGAAAGGAAATGACCTTTAGAGATTTTATCCTCTTTTTAGGAAATATTTTTTGATATTTCTTAGCTCCAAAAATTCACCCCTTTACTCTAATAATTCCCTTTTCTCATAGAATTTTTTTTTAAATTTTTCTTAGGCTAAAACTCAACCTGTAGCTACTTCTTTTTAAATTTCCTGAAAACAATCTCTTTTCAGTATAACTCGACTTTAAAAATTTTTAAAGCCAACCTCTCTACTTCTAAAGGTTAAGGAAAATTTTATAATCTTCTATAAACTCCAAACTAATTTTTTCTCATTTTTGTCTGATTATTTGAGGCCTTCATGTAATTAGAATATTAATTTTGTCCAGTTTTCTCCTAATTCACCAAAATTCCCATACTTAGATAAAATTGTTTTATAAAATATTTTGATAATATATTTACGTTTTGGGCCTCACATACTGCTTTAGATACTTTTCTCTATTTTTTTTATGAATTTTTGATAATTTATAGGAATTTCAGGTACACTTCTAAAAGTGCCCTTATTGGGCCAAAACTTTTCCAATCTGTAGTTTAATCCTTGCTAGGGTTTCATCTCAAAAGTTAGCTCATCTACATCTTAGCTCATCTACATCTCTATTATCCTATCTAACTTTTAGTCCTTTCTAAATTTCTCTTTTAGTAGCTTAAAATGTGGAATGTGACAATAGGCAACCATTAATACTCAATGTAATCCCTACTTACTAGCACCAGTGTAAACCATACAAGTCTGTGGAGGATCGGGAATAATTAGTATAGGAGCCATGTTCAACCTTCTTTTTAGCTTTTGAAAGCTAGCCTCATATTTCTCATCCTATGTGAATAGTCGATTCTTCTCTATGAGCTTGGTGATTTAAACAAGTTTTACTATATTGATTCATGTCTAATTGTATGTTTTTAAAGAGATTAATTGGTTTAAAATGTACGTCTTGATATGAATTGTAGTAATTTAGAATTGTGAGTTTGATTTCTTATTAAGTACTTGTAGGGGCAAAAATATCATTTTTTGCTTCATTTTAATTAATCATCTTTTATGAAATTGAATTGGATATTACAAGTACTTAATTTAATTTTTAGGTCTAAAGTCAAAGTTGGGAATATCTCCTAAGGACCTGAGTTTAAGAAAATTATAGTTAAGGGCCAATAATTTACAAAAATTATAGAAAAGGGCCAACTAAATGCAGTTGTGCTTTTTACATATTTAGTCACGGCAAAATGACATGTTAGTCACAACGAAAATACACAGACACAAAATTAAGTTTTAAGCTTCAGATTTCAATTTTTGGAAACACAACACACGAGCCAGTCGCAATACTCCGTACAAACACTCTTATTTTTGTCTTCTAGGATTCGTCAAGGGTTCTTGAGATTCCCCCATTGATTCCTACCCATTTCTACTCCATTTCTACCTCATGCTATCACTTTTCTGTATCATCCATCTTTATCTGCTATGGTTGGTGCTGTGATTTCAGAGCTTAGAGGAGCTGCATCTGAAGTCATGAGAGGTTAGAATGTGTTGTCCTAAGGAGTTTTGATGAAGGCCTGAGCTTGGGACTTAATTTAGGGAGTTTATTTCATCTTTTCCATTACTTTAATAGCATTTTAGTTGTTCTTGGTTAGAATTTTGTTTTGTTGTTAGAGCTGAACCTTACTGTTTTAATCTTGTCATTTTGGATTGGATTCTGAGAGTTTATGCTTTGGCATTTGTATTGTAATGAGAATACCATATTTAGTCATGTGATTATTGGTTGATGTTCAATCTAAATTCGGTTTTGATTAAATGTGATGCCTTGTTAGCATAATTGGTTATTGTGTTCAAGTTATTAATACCATTATGTTGACCTTACCAAATGAGCATTAATGAGGGTGATTAGTTTTGTTGTGAGTCTTTGGGTGAAAGGTTTCATTAACACACTGATTTACCTAAGTTTGGAAGGTTGTCCAAGCTAGCTAAGATTGATTTTCAATTAAACCCCTGATCAGACCGGAATGTCACCTTTCCGGATCATCAAAAATTATGATTGCACCAAATAATGTAGTATAGGGTGCAACCAATTGTTCTTCTTGAGGAGCACTTTATTGGAAAACAACCTAGTCTAAATTGGTAATTAAAAACATGATGATTTGGGTAAAGAAAAAGGGGGTTATCAACCGGTTAAGGGTGGTGCAATAAACGAAAGTGTAAAGAATTAAATGTTTTTGGTATTTTAATTGAATGAAGAAATGTTCTGGATTAAAAAGGAATTATGGTGAAACAGTCTCTTGATGATGAAAACTCAGCTATCACTGCTCTTTGAAATGATTAGAAGTTTTAGAAATCCTCTAAGTCTGAAGAAATCCCCAAGTAATCACTTGGGTCCAATGTCTTAATTAATGACAACTCACTTTAATCAAAGTTAATTAAAATCTCTTAAAACATTGTCAGAAACCACTTAGAGTGTAGATGAATGGATGATGCAAATGTCCTCAGAAAGTCAATTGACAATAATTGAATACCAAGCACACAGATTAATCACCAATGATCATTGTAATTAAATGAATACAAGGATTCAAAACTGATAAATATATATATATATATGAATGGTCTAACATTAGCAACATCCAATACAAATACATTCAATAGTTTAAACACAAGATTTACAATCATAAATCTAGTCTGAAACAGATGCAGAAATCCTTAAATCTAGAAATCTCTAACTCAGAATCAAACACAAGTTTAGACTAATAACCACCCCCATTAGGTCCTTGAGCTTAAGCTTTGTCTTCCATCACCAAAAAGCTAAGGGATTAGCCTTTCATGTCTTCAAATTGATCACAATTGCTCCAAGAATGAATAACCATGGTTGATGCCAAAAATGAGGCTGGAAAAATGGAGAAGAAGATGGTTGAAGTGGTTTAATCGGTTCAGAAATGCAGAAAATGATGAAAAGATGAAGGAAAAAAAGAGGAGGTTTTGGGTGTAGGATCAATGGAGGCTAGAGAGAAAATGGAGGAGGCTTCTGTCCTTGCAAATTTGCAGAATAGGAGACTCCTTCTTCGTGGTGGCTGCCCCCTTTAGGTGTAGAAGCTCAGAAACCTATTCTAAAATGCACAACTTCATTTAACACACTCAGGTCGCGACCTCAGGAGTGTCAGGTCATGATTTGGGGGTCTAGGTCACAACCTCAGAAGTTTCATGTCACGACCTAGGAAGACAGAGAGCATTCAGTCTTGACTCAGGTCCAAAATGCATAGTTTCATTAAAAAGGCATCCAGGTTGTGACCTCAGCAATCCATGTCATGATCTGGGGAGGCAAAGCACTCCAAACTCTTGTGTTTTGGTCCTTGTAACATTGTGGCTCCATCAATGCTTTATCTTTGGTCTTAAGTCCTCCTCCAATTGCCTGAAAATCACAATAAGGGAGCTTTGTAAAGATTAACAAATTACAGATCAAGGCAATTACAATTAAGGAAAGAGAATTGACCCTTTTTACCCCTTAAATAGCAAAATGCAATGCATGAACTAATGTAATCGAAAAGCTATAAATGCATGCATAATGAGGGTAAAAGTGTTGTAAAACATCAAAAAATACTCAAGAAAACCATATAAAGATGGGGTGATATCACTCCCCCACATTTGAACCTTTGTACTCCTAGACAAAGACTTGAATCATTCCAAAGAAAGTACAAGTACAACTAAGGAAACTAGCATGTTCAAAAGTGATCTCAAGAACTAACCGATCAACATCTCTCAGATAGGTAAGAATGATAACATGAATAATACTAGTAACTAGATACAAAGTGCACTTGACTCTAAATGCATGAACAGCAGAGATTTACTCAAAAGGTATAAGTATTTGATTCACTCATCTCTACTCATCAGGGTTCTTTTCTCTCAAATATCCAAGTAGCTAACATTATTTTTGCCCCATTTTGAAATATCCATATGTACTTTTATACCTAATATTTTATTATGGTGCCTAATGCTCTTTTTTGAAATTATAATAGGCAAATTTGCCCCTTCACCCTTGATTTTATGCACACATATTACATTTTTACATAGCATGAATTGCATGATGATTATAGTTCTTTGCTACTAAGATTTCTATGAAATCTCACTCGTTATATCCAAAATTCACTATTTAGGAGTTGGCTCAAGTAAGGACAAAGAAAAGGAGATCATTTTGGGATATATTTGAATTATATATCTCTTGAGCAATATTTATGTATTATGTAAATTGTTACGAATTATGGTGAATACTTATGTAAGTGACTCCAAACTTTATGTATGTGAATATTGAGTAATATTCAAGCTTTAGTAATGTAAGGATGAATGGCATGACGGTTGGTAGGGAAAAGGAAAGTAAAAACCAAAATGGTTACTTAAAGAGGATAAATGTTGACTTTTTAAGGGTCAAGTTTAACCAATGTTGCTTTGAGCAATCGAATGAGTTTGGATCTGAAATTTGGCATGCTTATAGATCTCATTTTTAATTTAAAACAAGTGGTAATTCACTAAATTTGGAGTTTTGTGCTAAGAGATATTTCCTTCCAAATTTGGGCTAAAATATTGGAAATTTGAGAATTGACCAAATAAACAGTGCAACTTGTCAAATTTTTTTGGCTATGTTTCAAATGAATATAAGGCAAATGAGTATCTTTTCCTTATAGAAGGTATAACAAGCTTCAAATAGAAATTAGAACTACTCAGTTGCAATTTTTTTTTTATATTTAGTTATGAATTTTCAAAGTTGACCTAAAATTTCTTTGATTAGTGTACGAACATCTGAAAATGGAAATTTTAAAGATGAAATTTTTCCATCCTTAAGCTTTGGGAAATGACCTTAAATGGTTCCGATAGATATATAATAATGTAATAAAGGAGTGACATTCCATGCATTTTGGAACCATTTCCAAGAGATGCTGACCATGTGTCCTTACCACCAAATAGCAGAGGATCATTTGGTTCAATATTTCTATAATGGAATCCTACCTCATGATGAAAATATGCTAGGTGCCGCAGCTCATGGTTCAGTTGAAGACACGGTAGCAGAAGATGCTTGGGCATTAATTAAGAGATTTACACTTAATAAATAGCATCATAACTCAAGAGATGCAAGAGTAGTTAGAGGAATGGGAAGCTCATCAAGAGATCCTTTGCTAATTAAATTGTCCCATGACATGGCTAAGCTTGCCTCTATAGTAGAAAGCTTGAGGGTGCTATAGCCCACAAATATTCCAACACCTCAAATTCTAGCTATGGTAGCTCCAAGTTGTGACTGTTGTGGATCACAAATGCACATCTCTAGTGTATGTCCACATAAATATGAAGAAGTCTCTGTAATGTACCAAGGAAGAAATTCCCAGTTTCAAAAGAGAAACCCCTACTTTAATACTTATAATCCCGGATGGAGAGACAATCCCAACTTTAAGTGGAGAAATGATGGAAATTAGGAGAATTTCAATAGAGGAAGCTAAGAGATTTACCAAAGGAGTTCAAGACAAATGATACCTATAGAAAAACCTTCCCTATGTTCAAAAAGATATGATATAGCTTTGATCTTGAAGGGCATATCTAGTATAAATAATGATCTCACTGATATGAAAACTAGAATGAGTGGCTTGTCATCTAGACTTGAGCAAGAAAATTCTAACACTGATGCAAGATTGATGGCCATGGGAACTAAGCTTGATTCTTGTCTATCTAATGTGGTTGCTAAGTTGGAGTAGTGGGAGACCAAGCATGGTAATCTTAATTCTTATGTCATTAAGCTTTCAAACAACATAAGTGATACTTAAGCTAGAAGTAGTGGATCTATGCTATCTAATATTGTGATAAATCCAAAGTCTCTTAATGCAATCACTTTGAGAAGTAGTAAAAAAGTTGATTTCAAATAGGAGCTTGAGGATGATAAAGTTAATGAGGAGATAGTAGAGGAATCACCTCCTATTCTTAATGAGCTAAGAGTGACTTCTAAAGAAGCTTCCATCAAATCTGAAAGTGCAAAGAGAAGAAGCTACTAAAGAAGTCCTTGAAGCCACCAATAATGGAAGAAGTACAAAAGAAGGACCAACACAATCATGCCTCTACAAGTCAAGGTATTAAGGTAAAAATTCATGACCTTCCATTTCCTTATTCTTATCTAGTGAGTAAGAAAATTGTGGATAATAAAGAGAATGATGAATTCTTGTAATTATTTAGCAAACTTGAGGTAAATATCCCCTTCTTGGTTTGATTAAAAAGATGCCTAAGTGTGCTAAATTCTTAAAAGACATGTGCACTAATAAGAGAAAATACAAGCATAGTGAAAGAATCCAATTAGGGTCTAGTGTGAGTGCTTTATTTAAACCATAGCTACCTGTTAAATGCAAAGACCTAGGTTCTTGCACTATCCCTTGTACAATAGGAAAACTCGCCATGGCTCATGCATTGCTAGATTTGGGGGCTGCCATCAATGTTATGCCTACCTTTGTCTATGAAAAATTGGATATTAAATCTTTAAAGGACACAAGTGTAGTATTAGGCCTTGCTGATAGAAGTGTGAGGTACCCCCAAGGTATCTTAGAGGATGTGCTAGTTGAAGTTAAAGGTCTTATGTTTTTAGCAGATTTTTATATCCTTGACATGACCAATGAGATGCATACTAATAGTACCTTAATCCTAGGAAGACCATTCCTTAGGATTACCCAAACCATTGTTAACATGAAAGAGGGCTTAATTACTATGGGTATTGGTGATCAAGAAGTGCATTTCAAACTTTCTAAAGCAATGAATCATGGCTATGAGGATTGTTCTTATTTAGGCATTAACTTGATTGATTGTGTTGATGATAAACTTGATAACTTGTATGATGTTACATTACATGAGCATGATTGGTATGACATCATTGAAGAGCATGACGAAGCATTTAGTTGCCTTTCTTCCCCATATTCTTCTCCTTCTTGCGCATGTGTTGGTGATATGTCATATATCTATTTCTTGTAAATAGATCACTGGCTTTCCTTTTCACATGTTTTTTATGCTTCATCTAGCTCTATACTGCTAGAAAAAGGCTTTTAACGGCGGTTATTAACGATTTTTCGTGGTGGCTTTGGAGGCGCAGTGGATACAGTCAATTTTGAAAGGTGAATAAAACATGGCAGTTAAAAACCACGATGGAAAATAGAACCGTTGTGGAAATTTGAACTTTCCACGACGGTTTTTCACTTAATTGCCATGGAAATTCAATTTTCCATGGCAATTTTTAACAAAACCTCTGTGATAAACTTTTTCAATGATGGTTATTTAAATAACCACCATGATAAAAAAATTTTTTAAACTACTACGTGAATTTCTTTTTTCCTCCCTCTAGTTTACAGTTCCAAATAAATCCAGGTAGTGCAAAATATGCAGAACTATTTCAAGATGACCATATGAACAAATAATCAACTAGCTAGTTAATATATATACATATAGCGTAGCAAGCATTGAAATGTCTCGGCAGGACAGAAACTAATCCTAAAGCTACTTGTCCTAACAATAAGTAAAGGCATAATTCAAAGAATAGTAATAAGTTAAGTGAATTCTGTCTGCATAATAGAACTAAGGAACATGTATTGGGGGAAACCAATAAGAGCAAAAATCTAACAATGAATTTTTTAAGGAATGGCCTAAATATTTCAAAATTTCAAAACTCTGTAGCAATATTGTTGATAAAGTGTCCCTCGTCAAGTTGATTTCATCCATTTGATATGGTGCAGCATTTTGAAATACCTATAAATCAAAAATAACATAGTCAACTTAATAAAAAATGTGAAAAGAATTGAAGAAGTACATCCAATGTAACTTAGTTTTACCTCGTCTAATTTCTTAGTCACCAATGTCTCAATGATGTCATTCATGTAGCGGATGACATAATATCCACATTTAACACTTCGTTGTTGACAACGGTACTAACAAAATGAAATATAAAATTGAATATTAGACTTTGATCATAAACATTAACTTTAGTTATTGAAAAAGACTTAAAAGTATATATTTAGCTCAAAACAACATACTTTTAGGAGAATCCATGTTGGTGGTTGTCTATTTTGCTTTTTCGCCACAACATTGAAACTATGAAAAGCCCTATCAATAATAAAATTTAATGATATTAGAGCATGTTTTTATAAATTTCACACGTAATAAATATATAAACATAAACTAACGTGTCAATGACATCTCTGGTTTCTTCGGATGGATTCCATAGAGGGAATCGAACCAGTAGACTTTATTATCCAAAGGGGCACAAACAATTAGGGTCTAATGATAACTACAAAATATGAACTATGTTAATTATAATCCTATACTTACAACTTGTGTATCTTAAATACAATAATATACTTACCCTTCCACGTAAGGTGCAAAATATATTTGCTTTCTCGTTGAGTTATTGTGGTCATCATGTAAATCGACCCGCTTCCACAGTATTGACTATTTTTTGCACCCTTTGAGGACACATAAAGCCATATGTTCCTTTAAGTCCTCCTTACTAACAGACTTGAGTAAAGTTGCTGTTGTTCAAATAAGAAATATTAGGACATGCATAAGTATAAGATGAATTAAGAAAATGATATTGTAACTTACAAAATAGCTAGCTGCATGAATACTATATCTAGCTCCTTGAAGTTGAGGAACTGAACGAGGTCCTTTTTGTCAATGGTGAACTCATATGTGACATCTGAACCCACAATCCCTAGCTGTATCTTGAAAGTAACAGGCTTATCCATGTGATTGAGCTCAAGATATTAGTTTCTTTTCATATCATTATCCATGATTTTGTTATACTTTCTGGTCCTTTTTAATGAAAATTGTGCTTAACTAAGATTTATGGTCCTTACTTTAAGTTAGTGTCATTTTGATGATTAAATTGTCATAATTGGTTGTTAATTGGATTCAATTGACTTCTAGGACAATTGGTACTTCAATTTGTTACTTTTTTATTGTAGGACACTAAAGATTTGGGCCAGAATTGAAGAACTCAAGGCAAAAGAAGTAGGAAAGGACCCTCTGCCTAAGTTCGCCGCGGCACACATCTCACTTCGCCGCGGCAAAAACCCATCCGTGAAGAAAGGTCTCTCTGCCATGTTTCGCCGCGGCGAACCTCTCGAAGCAGCAAATCTCAGACCCGACCATTTCGGGAAATTTTGACCTACCCATGCCCAGAAACCAACCCATGCACGTAAGTTTCGGGTTAGAAACCCTATTTTGGGTATGATGAGAGGAGATGACCATTATTCAGCCACCACCCTTCGTATCTTTCATCCTCCTCTCTCATTTCCACCTCAGAAACCCTAATCCCATTTCCATTTCTTCCATCTGCTGCTGCCATGGCTGAAGAACAATACCTAGTTGGAGTTGATTCAAGAGTTATGACTAGCTAAGCTTCTCAACTCTTGAATATGGTGGAAGAAGCATGAGTTCCAAGAGCTTCAAAGGGGAGTTAGCTTCATCTATAAGTTCTAGTTCTTTATTTATGAATTTCTAGGTCTAGGATTTGTAAATTTGAGCTGAACTATTTTGATTATGGTTGTAATCAATTCTGGATGATCATTTTGTGTATTGGATTAGTTATTGTTGAATTTGAGCTTCAATATATGTGGTTACATATATGTTTCTATGCAACTCTTTTGATACTCTCTGTCTTGCATGGTAATGTGTGATTGTTGAGTTGATCTGGGCTTGCATTTAACCAAGTGCATTAATTAATCTTAATACACACACCAAGTGAGCTTAATAGGATTTTATGAAATGGGTGACATTGATTAAGATCCTAGACTTAAAGAGTTCTTTAAGGTTTCCATTTAGAAAACTTGGTGATTTCTACTCCCAAAAAAATTATTTTGAACTATGATTGCTTCAAAACTGTATTCAAGAGATTACATATCATTAACTTCACTTCATTACTACTATCTTAGAAAAATCCAAAAATATAGTAACTTAGATTTGAATTAATTGCATTTAGTTTTGGTATTTCATTAATGGCTAAAAACACCAAAAACCCCTTTTTCATTACTCTGCATAGCATTAATCTAACTTAGACATCTAATTTAGGCTCCCAAAAGAGAACGACCCGAGTTTGCACTACTGCATAGCTTGGATAAATTTTTGAGCGAGAACCTCTAAGCGAACGACAATTAAGGCTCTCTTTCAAGTGGCGCCGTTGCCGGGGAGCCAAGAAATTGGTTCTCTAGGTTAGCTTGTGCTATTTGATTGACTTTTGAGGTTTTTGATCTCTATGGGTAGCATTTAGGGTAGTTTAGTTGCATATTTGTTCATAGTATAGGTTTTCATCTTGCATAGCATCAAAATTTTTGGAAATACAAACAAATATACTTATTTTCTTGATTTTCAGCATCTCTCACGTTGCATCAGTGAAGTCCAGTGTCTGATAAGCATTCTGCCAAATTTCGCCGCGGCTAACATTAACTTTCGCCGCGGCCAACTTTTCGAATTACTGAGGAAATCCTCTCGGGAAACTTTCGCCGCGGCCAACTCTTTGAAAAACCGAAGGATTTCTCTCAGGATACTTTCGCCGCGGCCAACCCCTGTTTCGCCGCGGCCAACATCTCTGAAAGTTTTTTTAAACTTACATCTTGCTTCTTTATCTATGCATACTTACTCAAACCCCATCCATATATACTCATACTCATCCATATATACTCATACTCATCCATATACTTTCATACTCTCACCATACACTTGCATTCATCACATTGCATACTTTTATTTGACTTTGTGTGCTGCAAGTCAATTTTGTTACTTTTTCTCTTGTGATACTTATTTTGCATGCCACGAAAAACCAAGCTTGTGCCCTATAACCCGGAGATTGAGAGAAGACTCACAGAGATAAGAAGAGAGAAAAGAGTCGAAGGGACAAGTGAGTTGGTGATTGAGCAAGAGAATATTTCAGTGGAATCTAGCCTATCCAGTAGTGAGAGTGAACCTACTGACCAAGAGATAATGGCTGATTTACCACAAAACCAACCTCATCCTAACCCCAATGCTAACCAAGTAAGGAATGGAGGCAATGGAGGAAATGGTGAACAAGAGAGAGTGGGAGAAAATAATGGGAACCCTAGAAGAAGAACAATTAGGGAAGCCACCACATCTGATGTTAACTTTGACCCATTTACTGCTGCATGTCCAAATTTTGAAGTTAACTTTGAGATTAAAGGTTTATTGATTAACTCTCTTCCTAAATTTCATGGCTTGACAGGAGAAGACCCATACCTCCATTTGCAATCTCTTTCCATGATTTGTCAGAGTATGAAGCCTGTGGGAGCATCGTTGGACCAAGTGCTATGGAAGGTTTTTCATTTATCCTTGGAAGGCAAGGCTAGGGAATGGTACATGAGCCTTCCAAGACATGTAGCTGATGCATACCATAGCTGGGGGAACTTAAGGAAGGCATTTTTGGAGAAATACTTTTCGGCTTCTCGTACTTCATCAATGAGGAAGGAGATTTATTCTGCCAAGCAAGACTACGATGAATCCCTCTATGATTACTGGAATAGATTTCAGGACCTACTTTCAAGATGCCCGCATCATCAAATTCCGGATGAACAACTGGTGCAGTACTTCTATGATGGGTTGAAGAACCAAGAGAAGGGTATGTTGGATGCTGCATCGGGAGGATCTTTGATAGACTCTACTGCTGCGGAGGCTTGGGATTTGATAAAGAAGATGGCCCTGAATCATCAACAACATGGGGTGAGAGATACTAAAGGGGTACATGAGATGGGAGCTGCTTCGGTGCACAGCAGAAGAATGGACGCTTTGGAATCAAAAGTAGATTCTTTGGGAAGCCAAGTGACATCTCAATTGTCTTTGATCACTGCTGAATTGAAGAATATGAGTGTGCATCGCCCATCCGCTCCTATGGACATTACAGCGCCTAGTTGTGAAACATGTGGATCAGTCATGCATATTTCTAGCGTTTGTCCAGGCCGATATGAGGAAGTGTCTGCAGTCTTCCAAGGCCGCCCAAATAAAAAATGGGACCCCTACTCCAACACTTACAATGAGGGATGGAAATCAAACCCTCGACTGAGCTGGAGGAATGATGATAGTAGACCTCCAAATAGATTTCAAAAGAGTGGAGGAGCTGGTCCATCTTCAAACCAGTTCCAAAACCAATCTCAAGCCTTGGCGGTCCTACCTAAGGATGACACAAATCAACTCCTACAAAATATGATGGCTTTAATGAAGGAAGAAAGGGCTGCCAACGCTACTCAGTTCAACTCCTTAGCTTTACTAATTCAGCAAGATTCATCCAAGAATGATGCTAGATTTAGTGCTTTGGAAAAGAGAATGGAGCAATGGGAGACTAAATCTGAGAACATAAACTCCTATGTAACTCAGTTATCCAACAACATGAGTGAGCAACAAGCTAGAAGCAGTGGCACCATTCCTTCCAATACTGTCATAAACCCAAAGGGTTTGAATGCAATCACGCTGCGAAGTGGGAGGCAAGTAAGATTCAGTGAAGAGGAAGAGGAATCAGTTGATGAGGAGATTGAGGATGATAAGCCTCTTCTTACACATTCAAGAGTTAAGAATTCTGAGAGTGCAAAAGAGAGAGAATTGCTAGCTGAAAAGAAGTCAACTCTTCTAAGTAGCAAAGGAGCAAGATCTGAGAGCAATTATGAGGAAGCAGCATCAAAGGAGCATGATGGGTCATCTAAGCATGGAGCCGGTAAACTGAATGATAAAGGGGTAAATCTCAAAGACCTTCTTTTTCCTAATTCATACTTGATAAGCAAAAGAAAGACTGAAACTAAGTATGAAAAAGATGTTATTGATTTGTTTAGTAGAGTGGAAGTTAATATTCCTTTGCTTGATCTTGTTAAGAGAGTTCCTGCTTATGCTAAATACCTTAAAGACCTGTGTACCCATAAGATAAAGTTTAGACCAAATGAAAGAGTCCAAGTGAGCTCCAATGTGTCTGCCCTGTTTAAACTTCAAATCCCTGTGAAATGCCAAGACCCTGGATCCTTCACCATCCCTTGCACAATAGGAAAAGTTTCTATAAGGGGAGCCTTACTAGATCTAGGAGCAGCTATTAATGTGATGCCTAAGTCTGTATACACTTCATTAGGAGTCAAGACGCTTAAGTCTACCACTGTAGTACTCCAGTTGGCTGATAGGAGTATTAGGTATCCGGAAGGCATCATAGAGGATATTTTGGTTCAGGTTAAGGATTTGGTCTTTCCTGCTGACTTTTATGTACTTGACATGTCCTCTGAGCTTGTCCATGACACCACACTGATTCTTGGTAGACCTTTCTTGAGGACTGCTAACACTATGATTAGCATGAAAGAAGGTACCATCACTATGGAAGTAGGAGATCATAAGGTTTGTTTTAACATGTATGAAGCAATGAGGCATCCTTATGAAGACTATTCTCTCTTGGGTGTAAATATGATTGATGTTGCTGTTGATGATGTCTGTTCTGAGTTTGAATTGCTAGATGATCCCTCTAGTTCTGAACTTTATTCAGTTAATTCTGATGATGAGGATGACACTATTTCTTCTTTTTCATCCCTTTACTCTACACCTTCTTCTTGCTCATGTGGTGATAAAGATACATGCCTTGATTGCACTGTGTTTAATTGTATGCTTTCCCTCCCACATGCATTTTTTGTTTCCTGCCTTGACTCCAAATTAGACTTTGATCCCTCTATTGTCAGCGATAATTCCCTTGGGGAAAGGTTTTCTGTTGCTATTTCAGATATGGAGGAAGAAGTCATGGAGGAGATTCCCTCTAAGGCAGTTGCTGTAGATCAACTAGAAGTTGGTTCAACGCTTGGAGAGGAAGCTATCTGCAAGGTTGAGGAACTCTCACTGATTGAAGGAAAGGGGAGTAATCTTTTCTCTCTTGAACTCCATAATTTGATTCCATTTATTGTGCAACCACCTACTCTTGAGTTGAAACCTCTACCCCCTACTGTGAAATATGCTTTTCTAGAGTCTGATGAGCGATTACCGGTCATTATAGCTAACTCCCTGTCTAAGGTTGAGGAAGAAAGACTCCTTACTGTTTTGAGAGAGCATAAGAGGGCTATTGGGTGGACTTTAGCAGACATTCCTGGAATTAGTCCAGCCATTTGCACACATAGAATCTTGCTTAGTGAACGTTCAAAATCAGTGAGACAACCCCAGAGAAGGCTAAACCCCCTGATTCTTGATGTGGTTAAGAAGGAAATTACCAAACTTCTAAGTGCTAGGATCATCTATCCCATATCTGACAGTGAGTGGGTTAGTCCAATACATGTAGTGCCTAAAAAGAGTGGGGTTACTGTTGTTAGAAATGATAGGGATGAGCTTATTCCTACAAGAGTGCAGAATTCCTGGCGTGTGTGCATAGATTATAGAAAACTTAATGATGCCACACGTAAAGATCATTTCCCTCTCCCTTTCATAGACCAGATGCTTGAGAGACTTGCAGGCAAATCTCATTACTGTTTTCTAGATGGTTTCTCTGGGTACTTTCAAGTACCTATTGCACCAGAGGACCAAGATAAAACCACTTTCACATGCCCCTTTGGTACCTTCGCCTATCGTAGGATGCCTTTTGGGTTATGTAATGCTCCTGGGACTTTCCAACGTTGCATGATGGCTATATTCTGTGGATTTTTAGAGGAATGTATGGAAGTCTTTATGGATGATTTTACTGTTTATGGTGGTTCTTTTGATGACTGTCTTGCTAGTCTTGAAAAGGTTTTGAAAAGATGCATTGAAAAGAATTTGATTTTAAACTTTGAAAAGTGTCATTTTATGGTCAATGAGGGGATAGTCTAGGACATTTGATTTCTAAAAAGGGAATTGAAGTTGATAAAGCTAAGATTGAGGTTATATCTTCTTTGCCTTATCCTGCCTGTGTTAAAGATATTAGATCATTTTTGGGTCATGCGGGATTCTATAGGCGGTTTATAAAAGATTTCAGCAAGATTGCTTTACCTCTCTCCAAGCTTTTACAAAAAGATGTGAAATTTGATTTCGATGATTCTTGTAAAGTTGCCTTTGGTGATTTGAAATCTAAACTCATTTCTCCTCCTATTCTTGTTGCACCCAACTGGACCATGCCCTTTGAAATTTCATGTGACGCTTCTAATTTTGCTGTAAGAGCTATGTTAGGCCAGAGGGAGGAGAAGCTCTCAAGAGTCATTGCCTATGTGATTTAGCCCATTTGCTATGTTATTCATATCATTTTAAGTGGAAAGGGTATATCATAGATTTTGGCTCCTTTTAATGATAATTGTGCTTAATTTAGAATAGGAGTCCTTACTTGAGTTAGTGTCTTTTTTAGGGTAAAATTGTCATAATGGTTATTATTGTATTCAATTGATTCTAGGACATTGATACTTCAAATTGTTGCTTTTTATTGTAGGACACTTGAGAATTAGAGCCAAGATTGAAGACCAAGCATTACACAACATGAGAGTTTCCAAGAAAATGCTGTGCTGTGGCAAAAAGTCTGAAAATGTGCATCAGTGGCTATTCTGGAATAGTTCGCCATGGGCCAACTTTTGAGTCGCCAGGCCAACTTTCAAAATCTCACTAGAATACCTCTCTGGAATAGTTCGCCGCGGCAACTTTTGAGTCGCCGCGGCGAACCTCTTCGTATCAGTAACGTCAGATTCGGATCAGATTCGGATCCAGAACGCAAAAATGGACCCTCTACTCATATGATCCGACCCAAATTGACCCTAAAAGCCCTTAGAAACCCTATTTTCGACTATCACTCCATTCTATCATCTCCAACACCTCTATTCTCTCATCTTCTTGCCTCTCCATCTCCATCTTCTTCCCCATCCATTTCCTTCATCTTTCATTCACTCCATCTCAATTCCTTCCACTCCCAGCTACCATGGCCGACGGATTCACTTCAGTTGGAGCTTTTCTTGAAGCTATGGAGGGCTAGGGTTTATCAACTCTTGAAGAATGGTGGTGTGGCTTGAGTTCCTAAGCTTCAAAGGGGAGTTTAGTTTCAGTTTGCAATTTTTAGCTATGATTTATGGCTTTCTAGGTCTAGGAGTTGTAATTTCTTAGTTAGGAACTTGGGACTGATACTGTAATTATTGGTTAATGATTACATTTGTAATTTGGATTGATTGATGTTGAACTTTGTGCTTAAATATATGTGGTTGCATATATGCTTATTGTAACTCTTATTATTCTCTCCTATCTTGCATGGTTTGTTTGGGTACTGAGTTGATTGTGTGTTACATTAAGCCAATTACATGATCATTCCAAATTACACATTAGGGAAGCTAAACAAAGCTTTCATTAATGAGTTCATTAATGAAAGCTTTGGACTCATTGAGTTAATGAGGTTCTTATTAAGAAACCTAATGATTTGTGAAACTCCCAATATTTTAAGTGAACTATGATTGCCATCAAAGCCATTTTCAAGAGATTTCCTATCATTCATTTCCATTCCATCATTATTATCTTAAAACACCAAAAATATAGTATCTTAGGTTTGTTTTCATTGCATTTAGTTTAGGCACCATTCATTTAATCTTAAAAACCCAAAACCCCATTTCATTGCATTGCATGGCATTTAGTCTAGCTTAGGTAATTAATAAAGGCTCCCAAAAGTGAAACGACCCGAGTTTGCACTATACTGCATAGCTTGGATTAATTTTGATTGAGAACCCAAGGCGAACGACAGAAGGCTCTCTTTCAAGTGGCGCCGTTGCCGGGGAGCCATTAAGTTGGTTCCTTAGGCTAGTTAATTGTCAACTTTGGTTGATTGGGGTTTTGTGAGCCTCTAGGGTTACATTTTTACATTGTGCATAATAGATTTTGCATTGCATAAAAATTTTGAGATATACAAACAAAGATCCTGATTTTGATTTCAATTTTTGCATATAGTTTCATACCCTTCATAGCATTCATTGCATTATTGAGTTTCTTCTTGTTTTTCATTCTTTGTGTTTTTGTTGTTGTGTTCTGGTTTTCTCACTGTCTGTGAGACTTCGCTGCGGCCAACTCCTTGTTTCGCCGCGGCCAACTTATCAGATTTCTGTGAGAATCCTTCTCGGGACACATTCGCCGCGGCCAACTTTGTGTTTCGCCGCGGCGAAGTGTGTTGAACCAGACTCCATTCTCCCTCTCTGGACAGCTTTGCCGCGACAAACTCTTATTTTCGCCGCGGCGAAGGGTCCCCTTTCTTAAAAAAAAAATTTCTTAAAAACTCTTTGGGAATTGATTGTTTAGTTTCTTATGGCTTGGTTTAATAATTATTTAGGTCCATCTGATCACCCTTCCTCTTTTATAGGTGACAATACTCTGATGGGTGATAATTCTTCTCAAAGGCTTGATGCCATACAAGAGGAATTGGATCTACTTCAGGCACATTTTGATCATGAAGAACATGGTGGGACTTATCAAGGGCATGATCCCTATCCTCACCATAACCATGGCTATGATTGGATGAATGACCCTCCACATTCCCCTTACCATACCTCTTCATTCCATTCATACAAAAACCAACATCCACCATTAGGACAACATTATGAGCTATCACCTCCACCATACAATCCATACTTTGAACACTTTCCTTCACATCATCCATATCATGAGCCAAGCATTCCATCACATGAACCCTACCACCAATACCCTTCCTCATCTTACCAACCATTTCATGAACCATCACCGTCATTCCATCCATGTCCCACTCCATATCTTGAACCATTCTCACCATATAATTCCCCCTTTGAACCATCTCCTTCGCTAAATGACTACCACCACCAGCCCTTGTCCCAATCTATGTACCAATCCTTTCCCTAATCTCATGATCATGAATTCAGTGAACCTGACCCATTTCTCACTATTCCTAAGAATGACCAGATACAATTTTTAAGAGAAGCTTATGACCGCTTGAATTCATACTACCATGGATTACTTAAAGAGGTAGAAATATTTGGAATTTCGAAGGAATCAGAGGAAGAGTTAGAAGAATGTCAAAGTGCATTAGGAAAGTTCTTGAGTGATATAGCACAAATTGAATCTGGGATGGGGAAGGATGAATCAAAGTGTCCAAATTCACTCATGCAAGAGGCTGAGATGAAGCAAGGAACACCTACAAACTCACAAGGACTCGTGCCTTACATCAGGTAATATTGCTCCTCTTCTTGAGGAGATTGACCCTTGTGCTAGAACTACTATTCCTGTTGAAGTTATTGATGATGTGAGTGATGATGAGGTGGATGAGAAATCATAGTTGAATCCCCTCATATGTTTCAAAATGAAAATTCTCACTTGAACACTTCTAATAGTAGTTGTTTAGTTGATGATGTTGCTTGCACTGTCTCTGCTTCTTTGTGTGAAGAACATGCTTCTCTTTCTAATGCTAGATTGGATAGTGAAACTGATTCTGATTTGAATGAACCTTTATCTTGTTCTTGCAATGCTCACACTATATGCATGGATTGCATTGATTAACAAAAATGATATACTTGTTAAGTGGCAAAAGCAGAACTTTGGTAAAGTGTGTGCATTACCTTCTAGTACTGAAAGTGCTGAAAATATAAAGCATGATGTTGATGTGAATTGCCTAGAAGATGATTCTGTGAAAAAATGTGAACCTAACCATTGCCTTAAGAATCAAATTCATGATAATTCCAATGAGTTCATAGTTTTTAATAATGTTGAGAAAGGCTTTAAAGTTTCAATTGATAAAATCATGAATATCAATAAGTCTTTCCAACAAGTTTTATCTTGTGATTTACCTCCTGATTTATCTTGCATTGTAAATAGTAGTTTGCATAAATCATTTTGTTCTTTCTTTTCTTCCCCTGCAAACATTACCTCTTGTGAATGTGATAGTGATGTACTGTACTCCAACAACTGTCAGTTGGATTCTTCAGCTTCCACTTCACATAAGCTTGAGTATTTCAAAAATTTAAATAAAAATTTGACTCCTACTGATGGGAGTACTATTGATTTCCTTGGTTGTGATAGTTACTTGGAGAGATTAACTTCTAACCTGTCTTTATTTCATTTTTATCCTCTTCATGTTTCTATTTCTGGATGTGGTACTGCTGTTGGTTCTACTTGCTTGCAGGACTCCACACCACCTCTACTAAGGAAGATCAATAAAGGAGAAGTGAGCATATGGAAGAAATGCATGTTTCTCATCCGGGATGAGAACTTCTCCTACAAGAGTTTGAAGAGATTTCGTTCTCAAGGTTGTCCCTTTCCTTCCTTAACTCTTATCTTTTGAATTATTTGCTTGTTTTGTGAGATAAGTGTGGGGGAGGGACATAGCCAGTAGTAAAAGTAGTTTGTTTTCTTTTCTTTTCTTTTCCTCCCCTTTTGGTTTTGGTTTCTCTTGTTTAGGGTTACACTTGAGTTTTGCATTGGGGACAATGCAAGATTTAAGTGTGGGGGAGAGATTGATATTCATTGATTGTGTTGTGTTTTTCTATGTTTATTGAAAATCTGGTTTTCAAAAAAAAAAATTCAAAATTTTGATTGATTTTTGAACTTAATTTGAAGATTTTGAGTCAAAATTTTTGAAAATTTTTGCTTCAAGTAACTTATACTTGAATTTGTGTATTCTTGGACTTTGGTAGATATTTTTGAACTTGTATTGATACTCATGAGAATTGCTATTTGTTCAAAGTTGATTGTTTTAGTTTCATTGGTCACAATTCTTCAAGCTTGTTTTTATATTGATTGAGTTAATGCATTGTGACTAATATGGAGTACAATTAATCTTTGTGCATGAGCATTTGAGATTTAGCCTTGTTGGAAGATTCTTTGAGCCTAATTTTCATTCATAGTGAGTTGCATCCACTTACATCTTCTACTTTCTAGAACTTGTTCTAATTCTTAATCAAGACTTAGTTGCATTAATGTGATGAGCATGATAGAGGCATTCTTTTCTAAACCCTTATATTCCAAACACAAACCCACATGATTTTATCCATTGCTAACCATTTGAGCCTTCATCTTTTCTTAAGTGCCAAGAGATGCATTATACATTCAAGTTTCCCACATTTTTACCATTCTATTCATGATGTGTTAAACTTTGTCTTCTTGGGTTTTGAATTGCAAAAAAAAAAAAAAGAGAAAAGAGAAATAGAAAAAGGCAAAGAAATAGAAGAAAATGTTTAAGAAAAGCCAAAGAAAGAAAGATCAGAATAAATGGTACCAAAAGAAAAAATTTTGAAATAAGGCAATTCATTGGTGGTTTGAAGAACAAAGTTGTGCTTTTAGAGAAATAGAGTAAATAGTAGTTGGAAACCTTTTCTAAAATGCTTGGTGCTTAATCATTTCATATCTGTTCACCTCATCTTATTTCATTTAACCCTTCCCATTATCATAACCTTAAAAGTCCTCTTGATCATTGCATTTGTGCATTAAAAGTGGAGATGTAGGATTTTAACAAGCTTATGGCAAAGTAGTTGATTAAGTGGATTTGAGAGAAAATTACCCCACCTTGGTGAGTAGAGTGAAACAATTTATATCTTGAGTGTTTTCTCTTTTGCTCATTCCCATTGCATTGATTGTATTCTACTTTAATCCCTTCTCATTAACCTAGATCACTATGGATGCTTATTTGAAGAGTTGGATTAATGGCACTACTGCTTTCTTACTTTGAATTCATAGGGGTTCCCATTTTTATCAATACTATTCTCTTGCTTCAGTTTTGTATTGCCTTTGTCCAGGAGTACAAAGGTTTAAGTGTGGGGGATTTGATTTAGCCCAATTATTCTATGTTATTTCATATCATTTTAAGGGTATTTATCATAGATTTTGGCTCCTTTTAATGATAATTGTGCTTAATTTAGATTAAGAGTCCTTACTTTGAGTTAGTGTCTTTTTGAGGGTAAAATTGTCATAATTGGTTATTAATTGTATTCAATTGATTTCTAGGACAATTGATACTTCAAATTGTTGCTTTTTATTGTAGGACACTTGAGAATTAGAGCCAAGATTGAAGACCAAAGCATTACACAACATGAGAGTTTCCAAGAAAATGCTGTGCTGTGGCAAAAAGTCTGAAAATGTGCATCAGTGGCTATTCTGGAATAGTTCGCCGCGGCCAACTTTTGAGTTCGCCGGGGCCAACTTTCAAAATCTCACTAGAATACCTCTCTGGAATAGTTCGCCGCGGCCAACTTTTGAGTTCGCCGCGGCGAACCTCTTCGTATCAGTAACGTCAGATTCGGATCCAGAACGCAAAAATGGACCCTCTACTCATATGATCCGACCCAAATTGACCCTAAAAGCCCTTAGAAACCCTATTTTCGACCTATCACTCCATTCTATCATCTCCAACACCTCTATTCTCTCATCTTCTTGCCTCTCCATCTCCATCTTCTTCCCCATCCATTTCCTTCATCTTTCATTCACTCCATCTCATTCCTTCCACTCCCAGCTACCATGGCCGACGGATTCACTTCAGTTGGAGCTTTTCTTGAAGCTATGGAGGGCTAGGGTTTATCAACTCTTGAAGAATGGTGGTGTGGCTTGAGTTCCTAAGCTTAAAGGGGAGTTTAGTTTCAGTTTGCAATTTTTAGCTATGATTTATGGCTTTCTAGGTCTAGGAGTTGTAATTTCTTAGTTAGGAACTTGGGACTGATACTGTAATTATTGGTTAATGATTACATTGTAATTTGGATTGATTGATGTTGAACTTTGTGCTTAAATATATGTGGTTGCATATATGCTTATTGTAACTCTTATTATTCTCTCCTATCTTGCATGGTTGTGTTTGGGTACTGAGTTGATTGTGTGTTACATTAAGCCAATTACATGATCATTCCAAATTTACACATTAGGGAAGCTAAACAAAGCTTTCATTAATGAGTTCATTAATGAAAGCTTTGGACTCATTGAGTTAATGAGGTTCTTATTAAGAAACCTAATGATTTGTGAAACTCCCAATATTTTAAGTGAACTATGATTGCCATCAAAGCCATTTTCAAGAGATTTCCTATCATTCATTTCCATTCCATCATTATTATCTTAAAACACCAAAAATATAGTATCTTAGGTTTGTTTTCATTGCATTTAGTTTAGGCACCATTCATTTAAATGTTAAAAACCCAAAACCCCATTTCATTGCATTGCATGGCATTTAGTCTAGCTTAGGTAATTAATAAAGGCTCCCAAAAGTGAAACGACCCGAGTTTGCACTATACTGCATAGCTTGGATTAAATTTTGATTGAGAACCCCAAGGCGAACGACAGAAAGGCTCTCTTTCAGAGACCTTCCTAGAGGTTTTTTTAGTACCAAAATAACCACCACATACCATATCACAACAAGTAGAGAGTATGGATCGAGCTCCCTCCTCAGGTATGTATCTTCTAATTACTTGATCAGAGCACATCTTCCATGGATAAGGGTTATCCTAAATGTAATTATGTGTGTTACTTTTCAATTTGTGTACCTGGAACTAAGACAAATAGGGAGGAATCAACCTAAGAGAGAGATAGTTAGCTAGGTCAGCATACCATGGTTTATGCTTCTTAATCACACATAAAGAAGCATCAAGGAAAGAATCACAAATAGCATCAGAACTAATTACTCCCCTTACTTCTGTAGGCAACCTACTCAGATGATTAGCATTGAGGTTGATATTTCCAGCTCTGTCCTGTACCTCCAAGTTAAATTCTCATAGCAGTAACATCCATCTAAGCAACCAAGGCTTTAACTGTGGCTTTTGAAACAAGTATTTCATAGCAACATGATCTGTAAACATAACTACCTTAGAATTGATGAGATATTGTCTAAAATTTTCAAGTGCATTAATGGTAGCAAACAATACCTTTTCAATGGTAGTATAGTTCACTTGTGCTGAATCTAAAGTTTTAGAAGCATAGGCTATGACCCTTAAAAGCTTGCCATTCCTTTGTCCTAGCATAGCTCCCACAGAAAAATTGGAATCATCACATGAAAGCTCAAAAGGGAGGCCCTAATTAGAGGAAGTGAGGATAGGTGAAAAAACCAACCTTCCTTTAGGTTCATCAAAAGCTCTTTCGCAATTATCATCAAACACAAAATTCATATCTTTTTGTAAAAGTTTAGGAGGGGTAAGAAACTTTGCTAAAATTATTTATAAATTATCGGCAGAAACCAACAAGGCCTAGAAAGGACTTAGATCTTTCAAGCTAGTGGGGTAAGGTGATGAAGAAGTGACCTCCACTTTCACTTTATCCACCTATATTCCAGCATTTAAAATCAAATAACCAAGCACAATTCCTAGTTAACTATGAAATGGCTTTTTTTATAGTTCAAAATCATACCCTTTTTAACACATCCAGATAAGGTTTTATCAAGACTATACAAGCAATCAGTGAAAGAATTCCTATAGACAATAAAACCATCCATAAAAACTTTCATACACAGCTTAAGAAAGTTAGAAAAAATTGAGACCATACATCGCTGGAATGCTCCAGGAGCATTACACAAACCAAAAGGCATTCTCCTATAAGCATAAGTGCCAAAAGGACAAGCAAAGGTGGTCTTATCTTAATCCTCTAGTGCTTTGGGGATTTGAAAGTATCCTAAGTAGCTATCAAGAAAACAATAGTGGCTCTTACATGCTAGATGCTCTATCATTTGGTCAATAAATGGTAAGGGGAAATGGTCTCTACGGGTAGCATCATTGAGTTCCCTATAGTCAATTCAAACTCTCCAAGAGTTCTATACTCTAGTGGGGTTTTCATTGTTCATTATAGTTATACCACTCTTCTTTAGAACTACCTAGATTGGAGACACCTACTCAGAATCAAAGATGGGATAAATTATCCTTGCACTCAATAACTTCGTGACTTCCTTCTTTACTACTTTAAGGATGAGAGGGTTTAACCTCTTTTGGGGTTGTCTAATGGATTTTGACTCTTCATTCAAGAAGATCCTATATGTAAACAACAAGACAAGAAAGGATGTGTCACATCTTGAATTTTGGGCCTAGAAGTACTAGAATTAGCCTGAAATGGACAGGCTACTAGACCCTTTTTGACAAAGGTCCTAGGGATTCCTTAGAAGGACAGAGAGATTCCCAAGGACTAAATCGCAAAGGGAAAGTTCTTTAGGACTGAGAAAAGAGGAAGTTAGAGACTTGAATGAAGTCTCGAGGCCTAGGAATGAGAAGTAGAAATAAATATAGGTCAAAGGTTACGTTGGAGGCCCCAATGAGGTGAATTTCAGGTTAAGCCAAACTAAGGGCAAAATTATAATTTTGTAAAGTTTCAAGCTAGTATAAAAATGAAAATTATGCCAGAAAATTCTAGAAATTTCTGAAACATGGGAAAAATGCAAATTAGAGGTTTTGAAAACTCAATTGAGGCCCGAGAGGTAGAATTATTATGAAAATAAATTATTATAGATTAGTTATGATTTTTCAAAGTTGGGCCAAAAATTTGGAATTTAACAAGTGAATATTGATCCGAGAACTAATTATAAATTTTCAATCTACGGGCTTAGTTCATAAATCACTTGAACCTGAATGCTTTCAAACGCATGCTTTGAGGGGTCAAAGGAAGGATGTTTCATTTTAGTATCAAAGCTAGGTTCTGGCAATTGTTTAAACAGAACAGAGGTTCTGGTAAAAGTTCTGACAAAGGTATAAACGGAGCATTGGTTTAAGCAAAGCCCAATATCAGTAAAATCCCTATCAAGAAAAGTGATGGGTTACTAGGATTGGTCCAATTAAGGTTATAAGATTGAGGTGATTCTCCAAGGGAAATGGACATAGAGGAGAAGTAAGGAATGACAGAAAGTAACCTAAAAAATAGGTAGTCACTGTTAAGAGACTCCCCCTCAGAAAGGGAATGGTTGAGCTAAGAGAGAGCTTGACTGGGGTATGAGTTAAGGTCTAAAGACTCCCCCAGAGAGTAATGGCTAAGAGTACAATAAGCCAGTCAGGGGTATGAATCAGTGCCCCAGTAGGAAAGCCAAGTGGCGACCTAAACCTTAAGTAATCGATATGACGTTGATAGAGGGAATGTAGTAGGACAAGATGCTTGAGGTTTGTTCAAATCCTTGAATAGAGGCAAAAATCCCCAAGGGATAGTAGACCAAGAGGGATAGAGATTAGATAATATTGAATGAAGAATCAATGATGAGTTAGGTGCCTAGCCTAGACACAACACATCAAGGTGATTAAATATTCATTGTGTGATGTGATTAGTGTATAATGATCAATAATTGACCATAGGAATGATTGGTCAGAAGGTAAAGAAGGTTAGAAAGAGTAGAGTCAGGCAAGATCCCTCTTGAGGATAGAGTGGAATGAGAATAGATGAGAATGTAATAGTTGCTAGTTGTACTGTGAATTGATATATTTCGAGAGATAAGTAAGTTACTGATGATGCCTAGAGTCTGATGATGCTTAGACATACGATGACGTTTGGGACTAGCAAGTATT
The DNA here is from genome assembly GCF_004799145.2 of Neltuma alba. Lineage (NCBI taxonomy): Eukaryota > Viridiplantae > Streptophyta > Magnoliopsida > Fabales > Fabaceae > Neltuma > Neltuma alba. The sequence goes on along the minus strand of NW_021632819.1, from coordinate 18,361 downwards.
CATTTATGTCCTTAAGGCATCAATAAGAAGTGTGACCATAACACTTAGGCCAGTAAGGAATTTAAAAGGTGAGATTCCTACAGACGGATGCTACTACCATAGTGATCAAATGAGTAAGGTCGAGAGGCTCCCCTAATAGGGATTTGACATGCAAGAATGTGCCGGGATAGAGATTAGGTAACCAGTAGGTCTTGGCCACAGAATATCTCTCAAATTGGGAGGTGGTTCTCTGACGCAGAGTTGATGCCACTCTACTGAGATCGAGCTATTCTCTAAATGGAAGGAAAGGAAATGGTTATTATGGGTTGACAACATTATGAAGGTAACAACGCGTCCTCCTGAAGTGGTAGAGTGGACACAGTACCTGTAAAAGTGTTATGTCCTCTATTAAGGCAGAAAAAGTGGTTGAGTTGATGTGCTTTGGTGTGAGCAACACGTAACAACAGCTGAGGAAAGGCTCTCGGAGTTAATCTTACCCAATGAGAGTGAAGTTGGCCAAGAGTAATAAAAGGATAGAATACTTGAGAAGATGATAGAGATGATTTTATAAGACCTCTCCTTGTAGGATGAGAAAGAAAATCGTAAGATATGGCAGACTAGTATGGATATGATAACAAGCCTAAAAGCCCATGGATATGAACCAATGGCCTAGAAGAATTAAAGGGGCACAATGAAAGGGAAATGGCCTGAGGTAGCTAAAGTTAAGAGAAAAAGAAAGGCAGGAAAGATGAATGATTCCAAAGTTGATAGAAAGGATTGAGTAAGGCTTAAGAAGGCAATACTAGCATTTGTGATCAGTCTTGGGGAATAATCAATCAAGTTACCAGCTGAGGGTAGGTAACTTATTCTTTAACTCGGTCTACTAGTCTAAAGGATCCAAAGAACGGAACATGGCTCGATATAATACGAAAGAATCTACAATCATGGTAGATCCTGAAGAGGCTTACAGGAGAGCGTTGTAGCTCTTAAGGTCACAGTAGACCAAGCCTAAAGGAAGGTTATTAAGCCATAAGGGTAGTATCTCTTTGGAGCGTGAGAATGAGACGACTAGGGATGAGTCTAAGATAAGGAAACCTCCTCAGGTTGGTTGCTTAATGCAGAGAGAGTACCCTTGACTTTTACACAGACACTATTATTGTTGAATAGGCCGAGTTCAATTCTGTTCTAGTCAACAAAAGAAAGTAAGAAAAGTAAGAATTAAGAGAACTACAGGCTATAAGTCCTGAAGGTTACGCATTAAGGCAAGTGATATGTGAAATGAAAATGTGAAAGAAAGAAGATAGGTCCTTAAGATAAAGATATGAAAGGCAGAGTATGCCAAAAAGACCTGATAAAGGCAGTATTAAAGGAACATGAATGCCATGGTATAATACAATACCATGAAGATGGGTACACTATCATGACATTATTATGAAAGAATAGGCCTAGAGTATAGGAAGAATGCGAGCAGTGATGACAAAATACGTCAAAGCAAAGGCTATGCTCATATAAATGACAGACAAGTAAGAAAGAGAAAGCTATTTAAGTATGAATTGTAGGACTAAAACCTAGCAATGAGGTATAATGGAAAGCTGAAGAGGCTAAAGTTGAGTATAAGTAGGGATATTCTCCTTAGCTAACCTCTCATTAAAGGTAATAATAGTGGTTTGACTCGAAAATTTCAAGGACGAAATTTCTTTTGAGAGGGGAAGAATTGGCACATCCTAAATTTTAGACCTAGAAGTACTAGAATTAGCATGAAATGGACAAGTTACTAGACTCTTTTTGACAAAGGTCCTATAGAGATTCCCTAGAAGGACAGAGAGATTCCCAAAGACTAAATTGCAAGGGAAAAATTTTCTAGGACTGAGAAAAGAGGACGTTAGAGACTTGGATAAAGTCTCGAGGCCCAGGAATAAGAAATAGAAATAAATATAGGCCAAAGGTTATGTTGGAGGCCATAATGAGGTGGATTTTAGGTTAAGCCAAACCAAGGACAAAATTGTAATTTTGTAAACTTTCAAGCTAGTAAGGGTAAAAGTCGAAATTATGCTCTAAAATTCTAGAAATTCTTGAAAAGTGGGAAAAATACAAATTAGAGGTTTTAGAAACTCGGTTGAGGCACAAGAGGTGGAATTATTTTGAAAATAAATTATTATATAATTATTTATGATTTTTCAAAGTTAGACCAAAAATCTAAAATTTAACTAGTAAATGGTAACCCTAGAACCAATTCCAAATTTTCAATCTACGAGCTTGGTTCGTGAATCACTTGAACTGTAATGCTTTTAAATGGATACTCTGAAGGGTTAAAGGAAGGATATTTCAGGATGAGTTAACAAGGACCCTTTGAGCTATGGTATTAAACAACGAGACAAGAGATTTTGAGATCTCAACTGAGGGAATATTCAAGTATAGAGGAAGAACTTATGTCCCTCTAGTAAATAGTCTCAAAAACCAAATTCTGAATGAGACACATAAGAGTAAGTACACGATTCATTCAGGAATGACCAAGATGTACTAAGACCTTAAGCAAATATTTTGGTGGCCCGGTATGAAACAAAATGTCACATGATATGTGGCAAGATGCCTTACGTGCCAAAAACTGAAGATAAAGCCCCAGAAACTGTCAAGTTTTATACAACCCACCTAGATCTCCCAAAGTGGAAATAGGATAGCATTTTTATGGATTTCATTATAGGTCGTATGTCACACCTTACTTATATAATACCTTAGCATTCATTTAGAACCATTCCAGACCACTTTGGATGGTCTTAAGCTTAAAAATTTCAATTTGGACGTTAATTTTCGAAAAATTACTGTTCACTGTCCAGTTTTCATATTACAGGTCCAACTTTGAAAAATCATAACTAATTCTAGACAAATCATAGGGAGGTGTTCCAAAATTCTACAGAAAGCTCTTTCAATGCTCTTTAAGGGAAAAAAATTCAACTGAACTCATCCTCACTAAAAACGTACAGTTTATTGGATTAAAATTACTATTCATTTGGTAAAATCTGGACTTTCCAGATTCTGCGCCTTAACTTCAAAAATTCATATCTCGTTGTATACACATCCAAATGATGTGATTTACCACTCATTTTAAAGCTTGGGATATGCATTATAAGTGTACCAAGTTCCGTAGCTTAACTCATTCATATGATAGGTCGAACTGAAGCTTGAAATTAACTGCTTCAGGACCTACGTTTTATCCCTTAATATCTCTTTACTTTAATTCTTTTTATTTCTTTGGCATACCTAACATGGGCTTACTTTTTCCCATTCATGCTCATATACTTTCATTCATGCCATAAACATCCTAAGCACATACATTGAATTGATGGCATTCATAACATGACTTACAACATAGGAGAATTATACATTGAATAATAATATCAATCATTAGCATTAATAATTCTCCACTTCTTCTCCTTGCTTCTCATGCCCTTAGTGCCCATCATTGATTTGACCTAAATGGTTGGTTAGGGAGGGGGTGAGATTTGGGGGAATCTCAGTAGCAAACATTACCACATACATGCACAAGATGGATGCTAGTGTATGGTATGTAGTTTTTCATAAACTTAAGTTAACTAGTGACATGCCATCATGCTTTATGCCTGGTATAAAAATGCATGGCCATGGGAACATATTAAAAACAGCATTTCCAGCAACAATCATCATGTCACAACATCATTCAAACAACAAATACAAACCAACACATAAGCATACCATGTCAAGCACATAAAGGGTAAGTTCACTACCTTGCACCTCAAGCTTTCCTCTTACTTTTCCTTTGACTCCCTTGACTTTCCAACCATGTGGGCATTCGGTCAACATCACTAAACATCCTCTTGGATGTTCCAAAGGTCCTAAACATAACCATAATGATGACACAATCCATTAGGACCATTAGATTACATAAAGTTCAAGACTAGCATTCTTGAACCTCAACCCCTTTCTCTTAGTCTTAGGGTTTTCTTTCTAACTTTTCTAATATAAATCTTATCATTTTACATCCTTATGATCTATTTCCTATCAATTAGGACCACTTTAGATGGCTTTAGATTCAAGAATATCAAATCAGGAAATTTTGGTTCGCGGGTACTGTTCATGCAGAATCTCCAGAATTTTTGCTCAACTTTGAAAATTCATAATTAAATCTATAAAAATCCAAATTGAGTGATTCCAAGTCTCACTGAAATATTATTAAGTTAAATTTAAAGGAAAAATAGTTTTAGGAACCAATTCTATGCTGAACAGTACCAGAATTGTACGGAACTTGACACCCTTCCAAAAGCTTAACACTGTTTCCAGATTTCAAACCCTAACTTTGAAAAATCACCATAAATCGTACACATATCCAAATGAAGTTTTTTACCCATGAATTTAAAGCTCACAGAGTGTACTTTAAGCATACCAAATTTCAGAACCAGATATAAACAGTAACTAATTCGAAAAAGCCATCAAATCAGCACATAATTCTTCCAATTTTCACATAGATCCACTTGGATCTACCATACTTTGAGGTGTTCTAGCAAGATCTAACAACCAAACTCCCTTCCCCACTCATCAACCATTTCGACCAGCTATCAAAGGGGAGAGAAGACAGATTTTTCAACTTTAAAAGAGAAGGAAAACAAGACAAGAACACATCTAGAACCAAGATCTCACCTTGAATCCTTGATTGATGACCAAAGTTGATAGCTTTTCCTTGGTTCTCCTTCAAAACCCTCTCTTTTCCCTCTTCCTCTCACTTGGACGAAATTCCATCAGCAATTAGGGGGAGAAGAAGCTCATTAATGTGTACAAAATATCCCACCAACCATCATTAATGTTATGCCAAGTGTCATTAGCCTACTTAATCTTAATCCTCTCTCTTAATTAACTTAAATCATAATGTAATTAAATTCCAAAGTCAAGATCCTCTCCATTAGTAGCTTGACACTTGGAAATCTTTAATTACCATCCATTAAAGGCTTGACAAGTGGCGACTTATGGCCCAAGTAAAGTGCAAGACTCTGATTAATACTTTATCGGTGCACTTTTACTCCGGGTTTAACTTCTTTTCTATAATTACAGTGCTCTGGCCTCTGTAATTATTTTCTGTCAGATCCATAAATTCTCTTTAATTCTAGAGAGTATCTATGAATTTTCTTAGCCCATAACACTTCCTTTAAGCCTTGCATAAAATTCATTTACTAAAATACCCTTTTATCGGCAAAACCGGCTCTTTAATTTCTTAAAGCCACTCTACTGGCCTTTTGGTTACGGGACTAATTTTATAAATTAGTACAACCTTTCAACCATTTAATCTCATTTTTGTATACATTTTTGAGGTCTCTTGCTATTTCAAATAATTACCTCAAACGGTATACTTTTTACCAGTCACAACCTCATAAATTCCATTTAAGCTGCCTCAGGGGTATTTTCATCTTTTCTCTTCATAGAAGAGTCTTAGAATATTATTTCCCATTTTCTAGGATTTTTCTTAGAATTTTCTGTACCCTCTTCCATTTTTACCCCTGTTGGTCATAACTTTCGGAATTTACAATTTAGTCCCTGCTTGGACTTAACTTCATTAATCCTCTCTTTGAGGTTTCTAACTTAATCTTTGGCCTGTGTTTAGTCTCTTTTCTCTCTCTCTGGGCCTTTGAGACTTTACTGGAGCCTCTAACTTTATTACACTTTGCAGTTTAGTCTCTGAAACTACTTTGACTTCCTTTCTCATCTTTGGGACTTCTGCTAGAAAAGGGTCTGATAGCCTATCTAATTCTGGCTATTACTGGTACTTCTAGGCCCAAAACTTTGGATGTTACATCGTACGTCCTTAGGTTACGACGTGATATGAGTTATAGTTAATCGATTGACAAAGTTGGCCTATTTCCTAGCAATTAAAGTTAATTATTTGCCAAAGAAGTTAGCGAGGTTATACATTAAGGAGATTGTTAGACTTCACGGGGTACCAGAGAACATTGTGTCAACAAATACCCAAGGATTATATCTAGATTTTGGAAGAAGATGCAAGAAGCCATGGTGTCACAACCTGAATTTTGGGCCTAGAAGTACCAAAATTAGCCTAAAATGAGTAGGCTACCAGATTCCCTGGAAGGACAGTAGGATTCCTAGGGACTAAATTGCAAAGGGAAAGTTTCCTGGAATTGAGAAAAGAGAAAGTTTGAGACTCAGAAGAAGTCTCGGGACCAGGAATGAGAAATAGAGATAAATCTAGGCCAAAGGTTATGTTGGAGGCTTTAATGAGGTGAATTTTGAGGTTAAGCCAAACTAGAGGCAAAATCATAATTTTGTAAAGTTTTGGGCTAGTAAGGACAAAAATGGAAATTATGCCAAAAATCCCAGAAAAATCCTAGAAAATGGGAAATGGGAGGTTAAGGCCTGAACACTTCAAAAAAATCCTAGAAAAATAGGAATAAGGTTCAGAGGCCTGTATGAGGTAAAAAGTGACGAAAATGCCCTTGGAAGGAATTTGTGAAATTCCCAAGGTTTTGACTGATTTTGAATATTATTGAAAATGAATTATTTAAAGTATAGGGAGGCCTCAGATAATTGAATGGAAATGGGGAAAGATACTTGAGGAATTATCACAGTTTTTAAAAATAATTCCCTCCCCAGAAAGCGAAGAGGTTAGCTTTAATGAAATTTAAAGCCTATTTACATACTATCCAAGAAAAGTCAAAGTCAAATGTCTAGAGGTTGACTTTTGACTTAAGAAAAATTAGAGGAATTTCCTGTGATGAATAAAGAGTATTGGTACCTGGAGATAGATTATCAGAGTCATAGACCGGTAAAAAGAATTCAGTCAAGTTCACTCCGAAATAAATATGATTAATTATTTTAATTATTTTATTGGAAGAACAAGGGAAGAGCATCACTCCCTCTTTGGGCATGTTATATAATGTTATGTGGATTTATTTGAGGTGAGAAAATAGTAACATAACATGTCCCAGTGGTCTCAAAAAAGTTAGGACTCAAAAAAGTACCCTATACGGTGCAGAATGGCAAGATGGGTGGAGGAATACCTAAGGGTTGTATTTTACACGAATTTTATATTAATCTCCTCCCTATTTTAATGCCAAAATGATGAAGGCATATGGAGGAGACAAGTGTACGGTTAGATGGGGAAAAGATGGATGACACGTGTACGGTTGGATGCAAGACACATGTATGGCCGGATGCAAGACATGTGTACGGTTAGATTGGGGACATGTGAATTGATGATATAAACATGATGTCATCTTGATGAGGTAAGCATGATGTCATAGGACACTTGTCACCATAAGATTAAAAGAGAAAATGGACGGTCCAGATCAAGCCACACATTTTTAAAATCAATAGCCTAGATTCAACCTTGTTTTCTATAAATACCCCCTCCCCTCCCTCATTTTCATCCAACCTCATAGAAACCTTGGGGAAGCTCTGACAGAATGATTTTTAGAGAGAGAAAGAAAGGTCAAGTGGTCATATGCAAGATCAAGCTCCAAAACAAGGTATGTTTATGGTTTTTGATGTAGTTTTCGCTACCTTTGTTGTTATTGAGCTTGGTTATAGATTTTAATGATTTTTGGGAGCTTGAAACTCTAGGGGGACATGCTACATGAAATTCTTAAGAATAGGGGAAGATGAAATTGATGTTAGAATAATGTTTAAAGGCTCCAAAGGAACAAGAATCAAGTGATTTTATGTTGAAATTGATTGAATTTCATGACTATGTAACTTGAGTTATATTTCGATCAAGGCTAGTTCATGGTAAAGGAGTTTGATTTTGATTATGTTGAGCTTGAAAATAGATTCTACATGCAAAATTGTGTGAGAATAGCATATGGAATTAATTTTAGAAAGGTTGGAAATTAAGCTCAAAAGTTGGAAGCTAATATAGCTTAAAGAAAACAAAGTATTGATGTTGTTGATTACCATGGCTCTAATGAATGAATGGAAATAATATGTTAGTGCATTTAGGGCTATGAGACATCAAGGAAAAGGAATGGCAGAGGTTGAAGAAGTAACCTTAATGGTTGGAAGCAAAAGGGAGCAAGTTGAAGAGCAAGAGAAAACTTATGATACAAGGTAGTGAACTTACCTTTCTTTTGTATTTGATGTGTATGCGTGTATATGCTATTAAGGTTATGATGTGACTAATCTATGCTTCTAAATTATGATTGCCATATTTATATTAAGCATTCCTTAGCATTATGTTATGTGAATATGAATGAACTGGCTTAATTTCCATGGCATTTCACCATGCATAAATGATAGTTATGTGCACAAAAGCATATCACACACTTGCATCCATCTTGCATGCGTAAATGGTAATGTTTGCTACTAAGATTCTCCTGAATCTCACCCTCCCTTAACCACCCATAATAGGTGATATGATCAAGTGAAGGATACATAAAGTGGAAGCAAGGAAAGAAGAAAAGATTTGGGGAAATTTGTTGTATTATGTTGTACACTTTGTGTCACACCTTACTTATATAGTACCTTAGCATTCATTTAGAACCATTCCAGACCATGTTGGATGGTCTTACACTTAAAAATTTCAATTTGGACGTTAATTTTTGGAAATTTAATGTTCACTGTCCAGTTTTCAGATTACAGGTCCAACTTTGAAAAATCATAACTAATTCTAGACAAATCGTATGGAGGTGTTCCAAAATTCTACAGAAAGCTCTTTCAATCCTCTTTAAGGGAAAAATATTCAACTGAACTAACCCTCACTGAAAACGTACAGTTTATTGGATTAAGATTACTATTCGTTTGGTAAAATCTGGACTTTCCAGATTCTCCACCTTAACTTTGAAAATTCATATCTCTTTGTATACACATCCAAATGAGGTGATTCACCACTCATTTTAAAACTTGGGATATGCACTATAAATATACCAAATTTTGTAGCTTAAATCATTCATATGGTAGGTCAAACTGAAGCTTGAAACTAACTGCTCCATGACCTACGTTTTATCCCTTAACATCTCTTTACTTTAATTCTTTTTATTTCTTTGGCATACCTAACATGGGCTTACTTTTTCCCATTCATGCTCATATATTCCTATACATGCCATAAGCTTTATAATTAAATACATCGCATTCATAACATAATTATAACATAGGAGAATTATACATTGAATATTAGTATCAATCTTTAGCATCAATAATTCTCCACTTCTTCTCCTTGCTTCTCATGCCATTAGTGGCCATCATTGATTCACCTAAATAGTTGGTTACGAAGGGGTGAGATTTGGGGGAATCTCAGTAGCAAACATTACCACACACATGCACAAGATGGATGCTAGTGTATGGTATGTAGTTTTTCATAAACTTAAGTTAACTAGTGACATGCCATCATGCTTTATGCCTGGTATAAAAATGCATGGCCATGGGAACATATTAAAAACAGCATTTCCAGCAACAATCATCATGTCACAACATCATTCAAACAACAAATACAAACCAACACATGAGTATACCATGTTAAGCACGTAAAGGGTAAGTTCACTACCTTGCACCTCAAACTTTCCTCTTACTTTTCCTTTGACTCCCTTGACTTTCCAACCATGTGGGCATTCGGTCAACATCACCAAACATCCTCTTGGATGTTCCAAAAGTTCTAAACATAACCATAATGATCACACAATCCATTAGGACCTTTAGATTACATAAAGTTCAAGACTAGCTTTCTTGAACCTCAACCCTTTCTTTTAGTCTTAGGGTTTTCTTTCTAACTTTTCTAATATAAATCTTATCATTTCCCATCCTTAAGATCCATTTCTTGTCAATTAGGACCACTTTAGATGGCCTTTGATTCAAGAATACCAAATCAGGAAATTTTGGTTTGCGGGTACTGTTCATGCAGAAACTCCAGAATTTTTGCTCAACTTTGAAAATTCATAATTAAATCTAGAAAAATCCAAATGGAGTGCTTCCAAGTCTTACTGAAAGCTCCTTAAATTAAATTTAAAGGAAAAATAGTTTCAGGAACCAATTCTGTGCAGAACAGTACTGAATTGTACGGAAATCAAAACTCTTCCAAAAGTTCAACACTGTTTCCAGATTTCAAACCCTAACTTTGAAACATCACCATAAATCGTACACATATCCAAATGAAGTGTTCTACTGATGGATTTAAAGCTTACAGAGTGTACTTTAAGCATAAAAAATTTTAGAATCAGATACACACAGTAACTAATTCAAAATAGGTATCGAATCAGATGCTACAACCACCACATACCTTGATCTTGAAGCTTGAACTTAGGTGGACTTTCTCTCACCAGAAATAGCTCTTTCTCTCTCTAGATGCAAGGGCAGCAGAGTTTCCCCTAGTGTTCATCAGCTTGGCCGAATTGGGGGGGGAGAAGAGTGCCTATTTATAGCCAAAAAAATTGTCTTGAATGGACCAAAATGCCCTTGGTAGCTAGAAGAAGGAGTAAGGGCAATTTTGGAAGTTCAAGTGGACTTTTGCATCATCATTGCATCACCTTATTACATCATCCTTGCATCATGCTTCTAGAAGAGGCCACGTGTCACAAAAATGGTGGAGGAGAAGGAAGATTAGATCATAACCGTCGGATCTAAACTTAGCCCTTAAGTTTCCTCCTATTTTACTTAGCCCACATTTCTTCGACTTTCTTTATGGCCTTCCAGGGTTCAGAAAATTCTTCTGTCTACTCCATAAATTCCCTTTCATTCTAGAGAGTATCTATGAATTTTCTCAAGCCATAACACTTCTTCTAAGCCTTCTATAAAAATCATTACTAAAATACCCTTTTATCGGTATAATCTGCTCTTTAACTTATTAAAGCCATTCCACTGGTGAAAGAGAGCCTTTCTTGTCGTTCGCCTTGGGGTTCTCAATCAAAAATAAATCCAAGCTATGCAGTATAGTGCAAACTCAGGTCGTTTCACTTTTGGTAGCCTTTATTAATTACCTAAGCTAGACTAAATGCCATGCAATGCAATGAAATGGGGTTTTGGGTTTTTAAGATTTAAATGAATTGATCCAAAACTGAATGCAATGAAAACAAACCTAAGATACTATATTTTTGGTGTTTTAAGATAATAATGATGTAATGGAAATGATTGATAGGAAATCTCTTGAAAATGGTTTTGATGGCAATCATAGTTCACTTAAATATTGGGAGTTTCACAAATCCATTAGGTTTTCTTAATAAGAACCTCATTAACTCAATGAGTCCAAAGCTTACATTAATGAACTCATTAATGTAAACTTTGTTTAGCTTCCCTAATATGTAAATTGGAATGATCATGCAAATGGCTTAATGAAACACACAATCAACTCAATACCCAAACACAACTAGGCAAGATAAGAGAGAATCATGAGAGAGACATTAAGCATACATGCAACTACATATATTTAAGCTCAAAGTTCAACATCAATCAATCCAATATACAAAAGATAATTAATAACCACTGATTACATAATTAATCAAAGTATCTAACTAAGAGTTTACAATTCCTAGACCTAGAAAATCATAAATGCCTAGCTAAAAACTGAAGATTAAAACTAAAACTCCCCTTTGAAGCTTAGGAACTCATGCTACTCCACCATCTTCAAGAGTTGATAAACCCTAGCCCTCCATAGCTTCAAGAAAAGCTCCAACTGAAGTGAATCCGTCGGCCATGGTAGCTGGGAGTGGAAGGAAATGAGATGGAGTGAATGAAAGATGAAGGAAATGGATGGGGAAGAAGATGGAGGTGGAGAGGCAAGAGGATGGGAGAATAGAGGTGTTGTAGGAGATGGAATGGAGTGTATGGTCGAAAATAGGGTTTCTAAGGGTTTTAGGGGTCTATCTGGGTCGGATCATATGATTAGAAGCTCCATTTTCGCGTTCTGACCCAGATCTGGCGTTGCTGATACGAAGAGTTCGTCGCGGCGAAGCATGCTCGAGAGGAGCTCCGCCTAATCTTGTGATTTCGCCGCGGTGAAGCTGTAAGTTGGCCGCGGCGAACTCTGCCCGAGAGATTACTGGTGAGATTTCAATTTGGCGCTGCGGCGAAGAGAATCTTCGCCGCGGCGAGCTCTATTAGTGCTGATACTCTGATCTTGTGTTGTGTCATCCTTTGGTCTTTGATCTTGGCTCCAATTCTCAATTGTCCTACAATAAAAAGCAACAATTTGAAGCATCAGTTGTCCTAGAAATCAACTGAATACAATTAATAACCAATTATGACAATCTTAACCTCAAAAAGACACTAACTCAAAGCAAAGGACTCTTAATCTAAATTAAGCACAATTATCATCAAAAGGAGCCAAAATCTATGATAAATACCCTTAAAATGATATGAAATAACATAGAATAATTGGGCTAAATCAACTGGCCTTTTGGTTGCAGAACTAATTTTATAAATTAGTATAACCTTTCAACCAATTAATCCTCATTTTTATGTACATTTTTGAGGTCTCTTGCTATTTTAAATAATTACCTCAAACAGTGTACTTTTTACTGGCCATAACCTCATAAATTCCATTTAAGCTATCTCAGGGGTATTTTCATCTTTTCTCTTCATAGAAAAGTCTTAGAATATTATTTCCCATTTTCTTGGAATTTTCTGTACACTCTTCCATTTTTGCCCTTGCTGATCATAACTTTTTGAATTTACGGTTTAATCCCTGCTTGGACTTAACTTCATATAATCTTCTCTTTGAGGCTTCTAACTTAACCTTTGGCCTATATCTAGTCTCTTTTCTCTCTCTAGGCTTTCGAGACTTTACTGGAGTCTCTGACCTTGATTATACTGAAGCCCCTAAAAAACTTTTACTTTTCAGTTTAATCCCTGAAACTGCTTTAACTTCCTTTCTCATCTTTAGGACTTCTGCTCAAAAAGGGTCTGGTAGCCTATCCAATTCAGGCTACTTTTGATGCTTCTAGGCCCAAAAGTCTGGATGTTACACTTTGTATATACCAATATATGTTGTAAATGTGCCATTGATGGTATGTGATGATAAATGATGATATTGGCTTGTGTAATTAACTATGATAATGTATGGGAATGGTTAGTGTATGAATGGAATGGTATTATGTATGGAAAGTCTTAATCATGAGCTGTTAGTGCAAGTTAGGGGATAAGCTATCCCTAATTAAGCAATAAAATAGTGATAGAGTAGAAGTATGGCAAATGACTTTTAAGGGCTGGAATAGTGGAAAGAAATATGAAAATTTTGAAAAAATATGTTAGAAATTCTTTAAATTTAGCAAATAATTATAGAAGGCAAAGAAAAGGTGTAAAACCTCCTTTATTATCCCATTATATATCAATTGGAACCATTATAACACATTTCCAAATGTTTTGGGTGAAAAATTTCAGTTTCAAAATTTCACATTTAATTCTGTCCATACACTGTTCACATGAATTTGGGCCAACTTTGAAAATTCATAACTAATTCTAAAAATATCAAAATGAGGTGGTTCTAATTTTTACGTGAAGCTTGCTAAGATTTCTATAGAGGAAAACTATTCATTAGACTCAATTCTATCCAGAATAGCACCAGAAAATTTGACAATGTACATTGTTCATATGGTAAAATTTCAAATTTCTAGTATTTTAGCCCAATTTTGGAGGGCATAACTCTTAGCACAAAACTCTAAATTTGATGCTTTACCACTTGATTTAAAGCTTAAAATGATATCTATTTTCTTGCAAAATCTTATGTCCAAATTCCATCATTTTCTTATTATTTTATGTGTCACAATTTTACCCGTAACTTAGGCAATTTTATCCCCTAATCACTTCTTTCTTGAATTTTATATTCCCTTTTCCTTTTGCATACCCTTTAGGCATTCTACCCCTCAATGTTTCAACATTAGGATATGTCATAAGGATATAATTTACATCATATTACCATCCAAAATTCATTATAACTTAATATAAAGTTCATTAAAGCATTACATAAATTTTCAGAATATCATGAATTCCATAATGCTCCTTCATCCCAAAACCATTTCCTCGCCCTTGCCATCGAATGAACCATCACCTATTTGGTGTATAAAACATAGGAGGAGTGAGATTTTAAAGAAATCTTAGTAGCATTTGAATTACAATTATCATGCAAATCAAGCAAGTTACAATGTGACATGTTATAGAACTTCGAGACATCCTCAAACCACATAAAATCATATCCAACAATATGCTAAGAGAGGAACATTAACACTTCCATAATAACACAATTCAATGCATTTGGCCAAAGCATAAACCAAGGGCATCCAACCAACCAGAGTCACAATACAAGTTTCTTAATCCAAGCAAACAACAAATCACATTAAACAAGCAAGATATACAATCAAATTATAATTCAAAGCTACCTTTTATCACTTGATTAATTTGGTCTCCTTAAGGAACAGTGATAGTCCTTAACTCCTCCTTACAAAGCCTATTAAATCAAGCATAAACATAGGCCACATTAATAGCCAAACCACTTACACATAACACTTTATCTTTAACTTAACAATTTCCCCTTTTTCTTTGATTTTTAGCAAAATAATTCCTCCTTTAGAATCAATAACCTCATAACTTATTCCTACATAATTTTTCATGAGAAATTCAAATATTGAATCAGATTTTAGAAAATCAAACTTCTTCCCCAAGAATTCATCTTGGCCGAATAGGGGGTATAATCTTCCAAAAATTTTATTTTTGATTCCAATGATTTTAAACACTTCCCAATAGTATATCCCTACAAAAAAACATGTTTTAAATCCATTAGAATCATCAAATCAAGCTAAAAGAAATAGCTGTCCCATGTATTTTTGCTGGCTGAATTGAACCCCTAGAACCTTAAGTGGATTTTCTTCCAAAAACCAATCTATACACCACTTAATCTTGCTTATTCCACTTGGTATTTAAAGTTTATACCCTTTACTAAACATGAAATGGTCCAGCAAAATTTTGGCAGCATTTCCCTTAATTTTTCAAGCCAAAAACCCTTACTAACCAAGCTTGAAACTTAGGAATAGGGATGCCTAAACATACCTTGATGTTTTCTTGATAAAAACTGAGTGATTCCTTGTCTAAATAGCTCAAGATTTTAAGTTGACTAGAGCTAGAACCAAAGTGATAGAACTTCCCCCCTTTTTTTTCTATTTTTCCAACATTTTTTGTATTTTAGGAAGGGTTATTTATAGACCAACCAAGCTGCCTTTCTCTCTGATTTTTGGACATCCAAAATGGCTGAAATAAGATGAGTTGGCAGCCATCAAATGCTCATAGCTTCAGATCGAACCATGTGGCCAAGCTCTAGATTATTCCAACATTTATCCCTTAATTTTGCATTTATTTTAATTAATTATGTGAAGTGGCCAGTAAGCAATGAAATTGGGCCTTTATTGGGTTCAATGTGTGCCCCACAAATGGTTTGTGCTAGTCCAAAAAGATGATGCACAACCTAAATCAGAATCCCAAACGAATTTGAAGCTTTATTAGCTACTATTCACTAGTAACATTCTATAATTTTTTCAGCCTTCTAAAAAATTATTTCTCTCCATGATAATTCACCTTTTAATATAAGAACATGATTTGAAAATTTTCAGAATTTTTGGCCGCCTCTAGGTGTTTATTTTGAATTTTCTCCGATTAGACCTTTATCAGCGTCACTGCGGGGAAATAAATTCCCTAAAATTAATTCTTGAGCTTTCAAGGCCTAAAACCAATTGCATAAATTCAAATAAATATTTATATGATTTATCCATATTTTTTTCAAATTTATTGAGGCCTCTAACTGATTAAAATAATTATTTTTCTCCTATTTTCTAATATTTTTCCGAAAAACCTTCGTTTATGGGAAATTCCGTAATAATTAATTTTTAGAATAATTTCACCTTTCAGGCCTCAATTGAGTTTGTAAAACCTTTACCTTACACTTTTCCTATTTTTTAGGAATTTTCTATAATTTTTCTCAATTTTTTTCCGTTTTACTCTTTTTAGACGAATAATTACGAAAATGTCAGCCCAGACCTTATCAAGGTTTCACCTCAAAAGTTGTTTCATCTCTGAGTCTAATTTCTATATTAACCCTCATCCCAACTTTTAATTCCCCATGTCGAAGTAAAATTTCATCAGGATGTGACAAAAGGTCCCTGGACAATATTTGAGGCTCAAAAGTTGAAATTATGATGGAAAGCAATAATTATTGAATTTTCAATAATTATTGAATATTGACTAATTAGAAAAAATTAGTCAAAATTAATTATAGAAAATAGTTTTGAGTCTTAGAAAATTAAGAAAAAATAAGGGTAAAGTGTCTTGAAAATTATAAGATATTGTACAAGTGGTTTTATTTCCAAAATGCCCTTGGTTAATTTTTAAGGGAATTTAATGTCCAATTATGCTAATTAGGATTTTATTTGGGAAAATTCTAAATAAATACTTATGAGGCTATATAAATCCTAAGAAAATTCATGGAACTTCTATAGGATTAATAAGTGGTTATGAAATGATCAAGAAGGTTTTAATGAGCCTAGAGATTCGAAAAGTAACTTTCGAGTAAGAAAACTAATATAGTAAAAAAATTAGTTTTCCTTTCTATTAATGATACAAATTCATTATGAGAGCAAATGAAGGCTTTTTAGGAAGGGAAAATGGATAAGAAGATATTAACGATCTGGCAAAAATTAATTAGGAAGCTCAAATCGCTGATATAGAAAAAGACGAAGCTATTTCAGTATAAAAAGAGTGCTGAAAAAGGTAAAAAGTACACACCTTTTTACTTGGCTCTCATTGTGCCACTTGTCAAGTTAAGGATGGAGACGATTTTGACTTTTGAAATCCATTTCATTTGGAATTAAATAAAAGAAAGAGAAAATGCAGGAAGAAAGCGTAGCTTGACACATCATCATTGTAATTCCGTTAAACTTAGATGGCAAATGATTAAAGCTTGGCATATAAGTATCCTTCAACCCCCTCACAATTTTGGCCAAAGCAAGAAAACTAGGGCAGATTTTGCGACTCTTGAGTTTAGAGAGAGAAAGAACTATATCTAGAGAGAGAAAGTCTACCTAAGATCAAGGAATCACTAAGGTAAGCTTCTAAGCTTTTTGTGATTAATTGTGGGCTGTTTTTATGTCAATTTATGTTGATTTGGATGGCCATTTTATAAGGGGAGATGCTGCCAAAATTTTAAAAAATATGAAAGGAATTGATCAGGGGTTTGAAACATAGATTAAACACTTAAAAAGGATAGGATTTGATTGGTTTTGATTAATTGAGTTTTCAAAAGAAAATCCAACCCTTATGTTGATGATTCAATTTGGCCAAAGAGAGAAAATGGGGTTAGAGTTATATTTGATTCAATTTGATGCTTTCAATATGTAAAAATGATGAAATGGTGTAGGGAAACACCAAGAAAGGAAGCTTGGAAGTATTAAAATTGAAAATAGAAATTTTATTTTCCAAACCCCTATTCGGCAAAATGAGATCTTTAGGAAGGGATTGGATTTTCATAAATCCAAGTGGATATTTGAATTCTACATAAACAATTATATAGAAATAGCCCAAGAGATTTAAAGAATCAAAGTCGTAAGTAATAACCCAAAAATCAAAGAAAATGGGTTTAAGGGTTATTTGATTAATGTTTAGATGGAATAATAAGTAGCGATGTCCTATTGCATTATCAATAAGCCTAGCATCTAAAGGGAAGAAGATTTGCTCGAGAGAGGAAGAGCTTAAAGGAAAAGATAAAGCTTGAAAGAGGTAGCTAGCAATTACTATTCTAATGTTACTTTGTATTGTATTTATTGCTTTATGTAGGCTATGTTTCTATGCCATGATGTGGATGAGATGATGATGTTATGTGATGTATAAATCCATGCATGTAATGCCTTGGTTTATGCTATATTGAGTATTATGAATGAGAAGTATGTTATGTCCTTTCCATGGTATGTGCATTATGTCACATCTAGTAATATGACAATTAGAAATAAGGATATTCCTAAATTTAAAGGCTAAAAAGGATAAGGAGGAATAGAATATTTATGGTGGAAAAATTATTATAATTTTCCAAGTCGATTATGAAAAGTTTGACTAATTAAAGAAAATTGGTCAAGAATAATTATGAAAAAATACTTCCAAGTCTCAAACAATTAAGAAAAAAATGAGGACAATGTTCTTTGAAAATTATATGGGATTATAAAATTGGTTTTATGACCAAATTACTCTTAGAGAAATTACAAAGGAATTTAAGGGCGATTTAAGCTAGTTTGAGGCTTTTATTTGGAAAATTCCAAATAAATACTTGGAAGGAGAATAAAATCCCAAGAAAATTCCTATGATACCCCAAGAAATTATAAGAGATTATGAAATTAAAAGAAGACCCTCAAGTATCCAAGATTTTTCCTAATTCCTCTGAAAAGCTGAAAAA